>NW_028318070.1:900000-1007500 GCF_062004578.1 Staurois parvus
TATAAATACAGCTGTTCTGTGAAGCCCTCAGAGGTTTGTAAGAGAACATTAGTGAACAAACCGCATTATGAAGGCCAAGGAACACCCCAAACAGGTCAGGGGTAAAGTTGTGGAGATGTTCAGGAGAACATATGGAGAGAGTATGACACAACTGCAAACCTACCAAGATATGACTATCCACCTAAACTGACAGGCCAGGCAAGGAGAGCATTAATTAGTGAAGCAGCCAAGAGGCCCATGGGAACTCTGGAGGAGCTGCAGAGATCCACAGCTCAGGTGGGAGAATCTGTCCACAGGACAACTATTAGTCGTGCACTCCACAAATCTGGCCTTTATGGAAAAAGTGGCAAGAAGAAAGCCATTGTTGAAAGAAAGACATAAGAAGTCCAGTTTGCGGGAAACCATGTGGGGGACACAGCATACATGTGGAAGGTCAGATGAAACCAAAATTGAATTTTTTGGACTAAAAGCAAAACGCTATGTGTGGAAGAAACCTAACACTGCACATCACCCTGAGCATACCATCCCCACCGTGAAACATGGTGGTGGCAGCATAATGCTGTGGGGGATGCTTTTCTTAAGCAGGGACAGTGAAGCTGGTCAGAGTTGATGGGAAGATGGATGGAGCCAAATACAGAGCAATCTTAGAAGAAAACCTGTTAAATCTGCAAAAGACTTGAGACTGGGGTGGAGGTTCACCTTCCAGCAGGACAACGACCCGAAACATCCAGCCAGAGCTACAATGGAACGGTTTATATCAAAGCATATTCATGTGTTACAATGGTCCAGTCACAGTCCAGACCTAAATCCAATTGAGAATCTGTGGCAAGACTTGAAAATTGCTGTTCCCAGACGTCCTCCATCCAATCTGACAGAGCTTGAACGATTCTGCAAAGAAGAATGGGCAGAAATGTCCCTCTCTAGATGTGCAAAGCTGGTAGAGACATCCCCAAAAAGACTTGCAGCTGGAATTGCAGCGAAAGGGGGTCATACAAAGTATTGACTCTGGGGGGGCTGAATAAAAATGCACGCCACACTTTTCAAATAATTTGTAAAGCAATTTGAAAACCATTTATCATTTTCCTTCCACTTCACAATTATGTGTCACTTTGTGTTGGTCTATCACATCAAATCCCAATAAAATACATTTACAATTCTTCTTGTAAAATGACAAAATATGGAAAACTTCAAGGGGTATGAATACTTTTTTCAAGGCATTGTGTAAACTACTAGATACCTTTTCTCATCAGCAGTTAAAGCAGTCTTGTGACTTCTATCAGCGTCCAGCTGAGAACTGGATAAAGCTTGTAGGAGGAGTTTCATTCTCCTCTGACTGACCTATGAGGCTGACCCCTGACCCTTTATTTGGACAATGCTGATTGGCCGTGTGCTAATCATATTCACTCTCCCAAAGAAAAAAAAAACTCCCTAGCAATACACACCAAATGGAGTGTGTGCAGAGAGCCTCCTAGTGCTCTATACTATCAGCACATGGATTGAGGGCAGTAGAAGGGGAGGATCATAGAAGGGGAGGATCATAGAAGACAGGATCAACACAGTCTTTTTACACAATGCAGAGGATTAACCCCTTAGGGTCCACATGCATATACAGACTGATTCTACTGTTGTGGGTTTAGTAACACTTTAAGAATTATTAGCAGCCCTGCTCATTTGCTAAATAGCAGCTTGGTTTGCGTGCGGTTTATGAAGTACGAAGACTTTTTCAAGGCACTGTAGTTACTGAAATAATTGCATTTCCTTGTTGTGTGTACTGTGAGAGACCAGCTATAGTGAACGCAGGGTCCGGGGAGAGCGGATATAGTGAATGCAGGGTGCTGGGTATAGTAACACGTTAATGGCCACCCCACGCATCTGAAAACACATTGCTTTTTCTGATGCAGGTAATTACACTGCGCAAAAGCAGCATGCAATTTCCATGTGGCTGAGAATTTAGAAGGTGCAGGACTTTTTTTTCCTGCATTTCCTGCAGGTACAGAAGCCTATTGAAATGCATTGGCATCAATCGCAGTTGTGAACCCCAGCCTTAATGTTTGTTCAGATGTCACTTCAGAGTCAGATTTTCATGTTTTGGATCAACAAACCTTACCAAGAACTTAAGTCACCAATAAACGCGAGAAGACCCAACCTGCCCATGTGTGGTTGGATCATGGAACAGTCTCGCTGTAAGATGCCCCAAACCTACCAGTAGGCCATTGTATACATGAATGGCAGAACATGCAGATCCAAAGGCCTGCTCTATTATGCAATATGAAGTGGTTGTTTTGGACCAATGTTTGCATTTACTCCCTACCCCAATCTATCAGGCTATTGCCTACTGTGCTCACTTTTAGGTGCACTCTGAAAACCCATCTCTTCAGGGAAGCCTACCCCGACCCCAACTAATATTGGACTACCACTCCATCCCCCACAGCTAATTGCCTCCTGTACCACTATCCCCTCCCTCCTAGATTGTAAGCTCCAAGGATCAGGCCCTCTAATCCCTCTTGTATTGAACTGTATTGTTACTGTACTGTCTCCCTCCATAATGTAAAGCGCTGAGCAAACTGTCGACGCTATAGAAGTCCTGTATAATAATAATTTACAGTAACAACTGAATAATACAAAAGATGGAAAACCTACTCTAATTACTATTCTTCCACTGTGAGGAAACTGTAAACAAATATGACTCTGCAGAGCCAATAAGTAATTTTTGTGTGGCCACTTCCCAGTCCTGTAGCCCTTAGGGCAGCCAATCATGCAGACACGTGCGACCACTCTCATAGGTCTAAAGGTAATTTAAAGTGGAACTTTAGTCAGAAAATGATGTTTTGCCAGATCACTTCAGACTGGCCCCTTTTGCAGGTTTAGATGTGTAAAACACTAAAAATAAGTGGCTACACTGTGCGTCTATACTGTCTCAACCAGCTTTGCAAATACTCAGTTACTCTCTATTTTTAGGCACTGTGCTGAATTTGTGGAGGCCAATCTGATGACAGCTTAAAGATTTACTGCTGCTCAGGGGCTCTGGGCTTCAGTAAAATGGCCGCCTCCAGCAAGAAGAAACCTGAACAATGCTGGAGGAAATTTACAGCACACACTGATTTTGGTAGCATAATTTTTAATGTAAAATGTATGTTCCTTGCTAAAGAACATTATTTATTATCAAGTTGTTATGAGTAAAGTTCCACTTTAAAATAATCCTGTTATTTTAAAGTGGAACTTTACTCATAACAACTTGATAATAAATTCTATTTAACACTTTTAGGAGTTGCTTATTATTACTTTGCCAGGAGATCCTTATCTCTGTCTATCTCTGATAGTTTCACTTTGTTGCTGGGGCTTGTCTCTCACCGTCTTCAAGGCTGAGCTCCACCACAAGCCTAATCTTGATCAATTTCCTTGCCCCTGTCCAATGAGTGTCTTCACTGGCCACTGAAGCAGTCCTATTGGCAGTAGTTGGAGCTTGGACATGAATGAAATGTTTATTATTATTATTAAATATTAACTCGGCTGTAGTTTAGTTCTAATAATGGATGGAGACGTTGTTGTCTTGATTCCAGTAGAATGAATATAAATGGAGTTGTCTCTCACTGTATGGGACAGGAAGAGTGTGTGAAGGAGATTGATCTTGCCACAAATATTGCCAATAAAATAAAAGCCAACAAAAACATATCTCCTCGTGTTATCATACATAATGCTGATGGACTAGACCAGATATGGAGCATCAGAAATTTACCAGCATTCCTGTTTTCCACCTCCTGAGAGCCCACAGCGTTTGATCATTCTACAGATGTTAACATGCAGCTGATAGCACTGACAGGATTAGATAGGGATTGGCTGAATAAAAGGTCATAGGAGCTCTGTGACAGGTCAGGATATGGCTGTGCAATGGAGATAGTTGTGTGAGTGATGAGATAAAACACAGCCCAAGTGTGGGCAGAGGGTGTAGACCATACATAGGGGTCGGAAAAAAGTTTCACATTTGTTCTTTAGAGAAGGGGATGTGGTACTTAAATACCCTAAAGGTCTCTTTACATATACATAGCTTTGGTCACCCTGCACATTTTATATGTGTACATGTTGTGTTCCTTGACCTGTCTCATTTTCTCTCCTCTTCAGCCCACAATCAAGGATGTATGTCTTTCTGGTTTAGACTTCCCTCCATCATGACCAGTCCCTGCCGCATGCCCCTCTTTCCTTTGCTTTGAACTATGCTTTACAGAGCTTTGCGGTCTCCCTCGCTTACTGCTGCCACTGCTAGCTGTAATGTGGCTTTGACTGTGCTCATGTTTGCTTGTCGGTACAATTCCCCTGCTGCTAGCTTGCCGTTAGATCCCAGCCTCTTGTATGTGCACCTGAGATGAATTCATTTGTCTGACCCTGTGACTTGCCCTGGGCTCCATCGCCATCCCTGGCTGTCACTTTCACTCCTGCAATTTTAAATCTTGTTTTATATATAGCTAGTTTCAATTCAGTTATTTAGCCCCAGTAAAAGAGTGTTTGCGCTTTTTTTCTATCCTTAGTTTTATTTATATGCTTTGTCTGTTTTAGGCTGTAGCATTAGAAAAGCAGAATAGCTAGTACAGTTGTAATTTTGCATTTCTAATCATTCTCTTTCTCTTCCCCAGCACGGCAAGTAACTCGAACCGAAGCTCACCCGCCTGCTCTCCTGTCCTGCGCAAACGCTCCCGCTCTCCAACACCGCAGCAGAGTGAAGGAGAGGCCATGGTGGAAAAAAGTTCAGACCATTCTTCAGACAAATCTCCTCCCACCCCAGAGCCGGGGGTCCAGCGGAGTGGGTCGTCTCAGTCGGGACGCAGTGGGGGCAAAAATTCCAAGGTATGTCCTGCTTTTACTACAGCCTAACCATGTCTCCACTTCGAATATATTCTGTCCTATTAGTCTTCTGCTGGAGAGAATATTTTATTTGTATAATACATTGCTTTATGTGAGTATCAGGAGGATAGAGGAGCTAAACCAGATGTATACGTTTTCTGTTCACGGTTTTAATTTGCATTAATGTGTATCAGCCTTGACCTTGTTTCCTAGATCTGTGTTGGTGACATTTATACTGACATACTAGGGCTGATTTACTAATGTGGAGTACAAGCTATTTACTTAAACCATCGTTTCAACATAGAGGAACCCTTGAAATAACCTTCTGGTTTCAGATAACCCCTGCTAAAAATCACTATATCTACAGCTCATGATACATTAGAGCAGTGTTTCTCAACTCCAGTCCTCATGGACCCCCAACAGGTCATGTTTTCAGGATTTCCATTATTTTGCACAGGTGATTTGATCAGTTTCACTGCCTTAGTAATTACCACAGCTGTTTCTTCTGAGGGAAATCCTGAAAACATGACCTGTTGGGGGTCCATGAGGACTGGAGTTGAGAAACACTGCATTAGAGTGACAGTCAGTGGGAAGAATGCTCCTTACACTTCTGGTCTTTGGGAAGACTCCCCCACCCCACCCCTTACAGATCGCTAAAAAGACCAATGGTGTCAGTGGGAAATTATGTAAAAGGCAGAAATTGCTCATTGCTCAAGGAACCCCTAGCAACCTCTGGAGGAACCCTGGTTGAGATACCCTGACTTAAACTGAATTTTTAGTTTCCAAAGTACTTGCTAGTAAGTGAGGTGAACCAGTAGTGCGTTCACTTTGAATACCCAGTCCTGTGTGGGGAAAATGTAAGAATCCAGGATTTTTCTTGAACATGATTGGCTTGTTGAAGTAATCACGGCTTCATCTCATTCACTAAACCTGCTGAATATTAAGGCTTCGTTTACACTACGGAGGTGTGACCAAGTATGTACGCTTTTTTCAATGGGCTGCCCCATGTACAAGAAATGTGCAAAAATAAGTGCCTGCGCCATTTTAAGAAATCATGCTGCACCAGAACACATGGTACTGTGGTATAATGCATTTTGACATGCTCATTTGCAAGATGCATGGTGATGCCTTAATAGCACAATCAATGGAATTCATAAAGACTGGCTCAGATTGTGCAAAAGTGTCCCTCGTGTTCTAAACGTGGTTCAGAATGCCCCAAATCCATGTACCTGTCTAGAGCTTGTACTTCCTCCACTTTTTAGAATGCATGTGAGACACTTTTGCAAAACCTGTCTGTGTCAGTTTCTCTCTCTGTACACCAAATGAGAGTTGATCTTTATCAGCTTCACATTCAGAAGAAACAAATGGTCAGTATTTTATTTTGAATTTGGCATATTCATTGCACCACAATGTAAAAATGGTGCATTTTAAAACTACCTGCATTTGGTGCAGGAGTTGCTACCAGAACCAAGAGTCACATATGCTGCATGAATTTGATGCAATACATTCACAAGAGGGATTAATGCCAGAATGCGCAACAGCTTTATTGAATCCCCCGTGTGATTTTTTTTTTTTTATCGCAGGAAAGCATGTGATTTTGCATGCGTACACGCAGCGCACTGGTGTGAATGAAGTCTAAGGCCAGCCATACATGAGTCCGAATATCAGACCTAAGACTAATAGGCCGATTTTCGCTCTGTTAGTGGGTCAATGGTACCGGCTGGTTTTCGTAGTTCCTCCCCTTTTCGGTGTTGGAAAATTCGTGAAAAACGACCAGTTTTCGACTCGATGGTCAAATCGTACGATCATTTTTCCGAAAAGAATATGCGCATGAGCCGTGACCTGGAAGGAACAGAGGTTTCGCCTGTTATATGGGGTGAACTTTATGACTTGGTCGGCTGATTTTCGAAATCATTGATGGCTCCATCGGATTACCGAGCAAACGATGTTTTTGATTTTCGGACGAAAAATCGTTTGGAATTCGAACCATGTATGGCCTGCATAAGTGACCTGTATGGGGGAGATTTACTAAACTGGAGCGTGCATGTTCCGGTTCAGCTGTGCATGGTAGAAGCTGTGCAGCTTCTAATTGCAGCTTGTTCAATATAAGCTTTGACAAAAGAAATGGAAGCTGATTTATTTGCAGAGCTGCACCATATTTTGCACTCTGCAGTTTTAGCAAATCAACCCCTATGGGGTTTATTTATTAAATCTGGTTCACTCAGAATCTCGTGCAGTTTTTCATAGAAACCAATCAACTTCCAGGTTTTATTGCGAAAGCTTAACTGGACAAGCTGAGGTTAGAAGCTGATTGGCTATCATGCACAGCTGCACCAAATTCTGATTGAACCTGCTTTAGTAAATCCCCCCCTATGTGTCTTTTAGTAAATAAACCTGTTGACTTTGTCCAAGGTAAAGAAGATCATCTTGCCCTCCGTTCACATAATGCCTGACTTACAGTGAAGTTGCATGATTTCAAAGTGGGGGACCTGCCGACTTCAGGTGCGATTTGCAAGACGTCTGATACAGATATCTATGCAAATCGCACCAAAAATAGTGCATGTACTACTTTTGAAATCGGTGCGGCTCCAACCAAGTCGGAACCGCACAGATATGACAGATATGCGGAGAAAAGGAGTGACTTGGCATGCAAGTTGCAGGGCATGCAAATCGCATGCCAAGTCGCATCCAGTGTGAACCAGGGCTTAAGTATCCATTGCTAAGGAAATCTATCAGTGAAAAATGTATGAAGCTTGAAGGGAAAGCAGGAAGCAGAACAAAGTCTGCATTATAGCAGCTCGCACAGTTGGCCTTGTTCAGTAAAGGCAGAGAACAGTGTGCAAGCTAGAGGAACCTACTGCCGCCCATCAAAATAAATTACTCGCTTGCCTGACTTCAGGAAGTGATATCTTTTTGCTAGCCTTGAGATGCGGGAACATCATTGCCCCATGCACCTTTGTAATAGATTATTCCAGCATTTCTTGCTTCCTAGGTCTGCACTTTGTATGTCTAATTTCCCAACCTAGCTTTGAATGTTATGGAAGCCAATTGGATTGATTTACTAAAGGCAAATAGCACTAATTTTCCCAACAGCTTAGTGAATGTGGTGAAGTTCTGCTGATCGCCATCATCCAATTGCATGCAAGCAAAAATGCTGCTTTTTTTTTTATTATTATTTTCCTTGCACCTGATTGGGTATTCTTTGAAAAGTGAAGCTTCACCACATTCACTAGGCTATGGGAAAAATAAGTGCTACTTCCCTTGCCTTCAGTAAGTCCACCACAATGAGTATTAAAATGAGTTAGAAAATAAGTTCATCCATAATGTAAGGTACTTGCAAACATCAGTCTTCTCCAGCCAGACATGAGTGGACAGGGTGAGCGGCTCTGGTAAAAACCAGGGCTGTGGAGGCGGTAGATAAATACTCCGACTCCTCAGTTTTTTGTACTTCCGACTCCGACTCCTCTGTATTAATATGCGCATGTATTTTATACATTCCTTGAAGGAAAGAAAGGCAACATACATGTCATTACCACAGGACTACCGGCTGGGAAGCCAACAGTCTACTGTATTGAACAGTTTAAGCAAAAGACAAACACAATGAAAACAACAAAGTTTTATTAATTTTTTTTTATTAATTACTCAAGTGGCTGGATAGTAGCAGCAGGCATAAACATCAGGAACAGGAACTTTACCAGTCCAAAAATACAAACCACATTATTTGGTTGTTTTAGAACAAAAACAAAGCTTATCTATATGAACCAAAAACAAAATCTGTAAAACACTATGGAAAGTATAAGTATTGCCGCTCCTAATTGTGCGTTGCGTGTCATATAGTGAAGCACATGAAAAGCATGCTTCTTCACGGTCACTTAACGTGTTCGTTTTGCGATTACGTGAGGCACTGCATGCATTGGTCTTTATTCTTACAGTAGAGAAGTCATTAATTATAACTTTTTGTGAATTAAGACATTTAAACTTGCTTTTTTTTCAATTCCAATCTAAATTTAATCGGAGTCGGAGCATTGTTTGCCGACTCCGACTCCAGGTACCCAAAATTTCCTCCGACTCCACGACTCCGACTCCACAGCCCTGGTAAAAACAACGACAAACAATTCACAGATCTCAGTTGTGTTGGTGCTGTTGCTACTTTTGCATTACTGGCATTTACAAACTATCTGATTGCTCAGGAGAATGTGTTGGGCACAGTACGCAATAAAAGATTTGCCTGTCAATACTGTTCTTGGGGTACACAGTTTGCACATACATGTCTACTAGGAGCCTGCTGATGGCAGTAGAAGGTTCTCCGACTACAGAGAAGTTCTCAGAAGAGAAATTTGGGGGTCACTGACCTGGCACAAGCAAATATTAGTTTTCCAACACATCGTATGTATATGCTGGTTTTAGATCAGAAACAATGGGGTTGATTTATTTAAGGCAAATAGACTGTGCACTTTGCAAGTGCTGTTGCACTCTGCAAGGGCATTTGCTCCAGAGCTTCGTAAATGAGGGAACGTTCTGCTAACTTCAATCATGTGCAAGCAAAAATGCTCTTTTTTTTTTTTTTATTTTCCTTGCATGTGATTGGGTATTCTTTGCAAAATGAAGCTTTATTTCATTTACTCTGCTCTGGAGCAAATGCCCATGCATAGTGCAACTGCACTTGTAAAGTACACAGTTTAATTGCCTTTAGTTAATCAACCCCAAAGTGTGAGAGCCTGCTGCTTCAAAAACAAGCCACCACTGGCAGTTTACATATTACTGATTCATTTGCTTTAACATATGATTTTGGCTGTATGTGTAATATAATGTTAGGAGCAAAATGGTAGTATTTTCCTGTTCTATTTGGTGGCTGACAAGTGTTGAGATATGCTGAAGAAATGAGTGAAACACTCATCTCTGTCCATAAACCCTTAGCCATCACCTGAGAGTGGTTTTTGTGTATATATGCTTAGTGAATTCTTTGAGTGCTCTGTAGACATGTTTGGACTTCCTTCCTATTGTCCCTGATCCTGGCGAATGTTCATAATTCCTCTGTTTGTAGCGTGTTTGTCATACATACTGTAGGTGTTAACGTACATTGCAAGCAAATTATTAATATATCAAATTATGCCTCTGTTTCCTTGTCCTGAAATGATCCTCCTCACTTCCTGCTCTGAATAGGATTGGTGCAGCATTTGCCTGGGTTTCGGTCACTGGCTGATGCTGCTGGTGCCTATATATCTAGCAGTAAACCTAACCACAGGCTACTGGGGCAGAAAGCCAAGATACAACCTATATATCCAGCAGTAAACCTAACCACGGGCTACTGGGGCACAAAGCTAAGATACAACCTATATATCCAGCAGTAAACCTAGCCATGGGCTACTGGGGCAGAAAGCCAAGATACAACCTATATATCCAGCAGTAAACCTAACCACGGGCTACTGGGGCACAAAGCTAAGATACAACCTATATATCCAGCAGTAAACCTAGCCATGGGCTACTGGGGCAGGAAGCCAAGGTACAGCCTATATATCCAGCAGTAGGCTTAGCCATTGGCTACTGGGGCAGAAAGGCAAGATACAATCTATATATCTAGCAGTAAACCTAGCCACGGTCTACTTGTGCACAAAGCCAAGATACGACCTATATATTCAGCAGTAAATCTATCCACGGGTTACTGGGGCAGAAAGCCAAGGTACAGTCTGTATATCCAGCAGTAAACCTAGCCATGGACTACCAGGACAGGAAGCCAAGGTATAGCCTATATATCCAGCAGTAGGCTTAGCCATTGGCTACTGGGATGGGAAGCCAAAATGCAATCTATATATCCAGCAGTAAACCTAGCCACGGGCCACTGGGGCAGAAAGCCAAGGTACAGCTTATATATCCAGCAGTAGGCTTAGCCATTGGCTACTGGGGCAGAAAGCCAAGATACAACCTATATATCCAGCAGTAAACCTAACCATGGCTAGTGGGGCAGAAAGCTAAGATACAACCTATATATCCAGCAGTAAACCTAGCCATGGGCTACTGGGGCAGGAAGCCAAGGTATAGCCTATATATGCAGCAGTAGGCTTAGTCATTGGCTACTGGGGTGGAAAGCCAAGATACATTCTATATATCCAGCAGTAAACCTAGCCATGGGCTACTGGGGCAGCAAGCCAAGGTACAGCGTATATATCCAGCAGTAGGCTTAGCCTTGGCTACTGGGGCAGAAAGGCAAGATATAATCTATATATCCAGCAGTAAACCTAGCCATTGGCTACTGGGGCAGAAAGCCGAGGTACACCGTTATCCAGCTGTAAGCCTACCCATGAGCAGAAAACATTGCAAGTAAAGGATAAGTAGCTAGAATCCTTTCTACCTAAAGCAGTTCTTAGTAGGTCTTGAACATTGAGATGGAGTCTGCTACGTATGTAAACACTGCATTAGTGCGTGCAGGCCTGGTGGTGTGAACAAGCATTTCCAAACAAGTTTTATATTAACCACCTCCCGTCCGGCCCATGTATATAAATGGCCAGACGGTGGCAGTGCAGTGGCGGATGGCCATTTATAAACGGCTTCCCCGCCCCCTGCTTGTGCGCGCTCCCTGGGAGCGCGTAGCACCGTGATCCGGTGCCTGCTGTGTCCTCCGGACACAGTGGAACACCGATCATCGACCTCTGTGCGAGGTCACGATCATGTGATCACGGATTGGCCAATCAGTGATCACATGCAGAGTAGTAAGCAAGATGTCACTTGTGACATCATTGCTTACTACGTGTGAAATCTGTGAATGATCACAGAGGTCACATGGTACAAGGCTATTCACAACAGCCTTGTACCATGTGCAAGATTTTACCAATCGCAGCTCTCGCAGTATTTCTCAATGGCTACAAGAAAGCAGCCAGAGAAAAGGCGCAATGATTGCTTTTACAGCCTTTATGGGTGTAAAAGCAGAAAACAAAATCATCACCCCCCGCAAGTAGTACAGTTGCTAGGGTGACAGTATGTAAAAAAACAAAACCCATAAATAATAATATAAAAATGTAAACAAAAGTTTAAAAAGTATAATTTTTGATTATAAACTAATTTGGGTTATTGTTTTTTTACTAAAAAGATAGCTGAATAAGTTTTGGCCAAGATTTATGTTGAAATTTTATTTATTAGCAAAATTTTATAAGAAAAATACTTTTTTTTAAAATGTTTGGACATTTTCATTTATATAGCAAAAAAAATAAAAATCCCAGTGGTGAATAAATACCACCAAAATAAAGCTTTATCTGTCTCAAAAAAAATGCTAAGAAATTCATATGGGTACAGTGTTGTATGACCGCGCAATTGCCAGTAAAAGTGTGATAGCGCTGAAAGCTGAAAATTGGCCTGGACAGGAAGGGGGTAAAAGTGTCCGGACTTGAAGTGGTTAAATTACATTTTGCAAAACAGACTTTAGGTGTATGCATATTAATTACAACTTTCTTGTTTTGGATAGAGTGGTGAGGGATTGGAACCCCGGTGAGATGCAAGGGAGCTTATAAAAAACTAAATTTTTGCTAACATTTGATTGGATGATTTAAGTGGACATAGCTTCTCATCCACTTTAAGTGAGCAGTTTACATTATGTTCCTTTAATAAACCAACTTCATCTTGTTATGCAGCTTTCCCATTCATCCAACACTGCAAAGATGACCTTTGGTGGAACTCTGTTTATAGCTCAGGCCATGCTCCCATTGATCATACTCTGTGCCCACAGCATGTATGTGTGTGTATGTATATATATGTGTATATATATATATATATATATATATATATATATATATATATATATATATATATATATATATATATATATATGGAGCCTTATTCCTATTATCAGTTTTAGTTGCCTTTCCTTTCCCCTTTCATGGGTCTATACTGTGTCTTGATGAGCTCCCTGACCTTACCAAATTTTACTGTAGGCATAGGAACCTCTGCTGTGTGTACAGAAAAATGGCTGCTTTAAATTGCTTCCATTTGTTTAAGTATCAATAAGGATTTTCATCTCTACTCATACTTTTATTATAAGATAACACATAGATAAAATATAATTAAATTGCATTTTTGGTTATTTTGCACACAACAATTTTTTTAATCTTTTTGGATTTTTTTTCTTGTTACTCACTGTTATGCAAAATGACAGTGATGGCACCTAGAGAGGGGCTCAGTACAGGCAGGCGAGTTTGTAAGCAGACCTCGTAACCACCATAGGAGGGGTGCTCGTGAGAGCTGCATCTGTCAATGACAATGTTGTCTCAGAACTTCTAGCGCACCGTTATTCTCAGATGCATTAAATTCAAATTACTAACTCTGACATACAAAGCCATTCACAACGCTGCCCCAAACTACCTAACTGACCTGATACCCAAATACCACCCTACCCGTGCCCTTCGCTCCTCACAGGACCTCCTGCTCTCCAGCTCCCTGGTCTCCTCCTCCCACACCCAACTGCAGGACTTCTCCAGGACTTCCCCCCATCCTCTGGAACTCCCTACCCCAATCTATCAGACTGTCACCTACCCTCCTCACCTTCAGGCGCACCCTGAAAACCCATCTCTTCAGGAGAGCCTACCCCACCTTCACCTAACAGCCGATCTCCTCCACTCCTCCTACCACTCCATCCCCCACAGCCACTTCCTCCTGTACCACTATCCCCTCCCTCCTAGATTGTAAGCTCGAAAGAGCAGGGCCCTCGAACCCCTCGTGTATTGTATTGTACTCTATTGTCTCATGTTCTGTCCCCATCGCTAATGTACAGTGCTGAGCAAACCCTTTGGCGCTATATAAATACTGTATAATAATAATAATAATGTTCTCTTAGCAAGTGGAACCATGCCACATTATTCTACAGATTGTGGGCATGAATGTGTTAATGCGGCTTTTGTGTGGAAGCCAATTGACCTACCATTTCTACTTACATTTGGCCGCTGAGCAATGGACTCTGTGAGGCATCAACACTGCCTTTGTAGAACTTCAAGGGAGCAATAACAAAACCAGTTACCCTGCATATAGAGAGAGCAATGGCAACCCATCTACCAGAAAATGCTCCCATGAAACACTCTGCAGTATATGTTTGAGGATGCTTTCAGCATAGAACTCAGAGTGGACTGAGAACTGAGAGATCAGTGGTCATGTGATCACTCAGGTCTAGGGCTTAGTGCTGATGTGAGACAGCTGCAGCATAGAGGTGAGTATGTGTGGGGTTTTTTTTTTTTGTTAACCCCAAACTTCTCCTTTTTAAAGTAATATTTCAGCTAAAGCCTAACTAGTCTTAAAAATGTACACTCTTTCCTCATAATACCTATACTAACTAACCTGTGTAAAAAAGATGTATATACTTACCGATTTTCAACCCATTTCGGTCACGTGATCCAACACCTCTGTGTCAGCCAGTGGGGCTGTGGGGGCAGAGGAGGAAATGCCAACAACGGCTACACCATGGGGGCCTATGGGTGATGTCATCATTCCTGGCTTTCCCAGCTATTGGGCTTTCTCACCATACCCCTGCAGCTGGCTGACACAGTGGATCACATGACCAGTGGGATTCAAATATGTAAGTATTTACATCTTCCTTTTTTTTTTTATTTATTTATTTATTTATTTTTATATATTAATACAGAGGTTAGCTCGGATAGGTGTTAGGAGGGGGAAGGGAGCATTTTTAAGACTTGGGCTCTAGCTGGACTTCTATTTGAACTATTTTCAATCCTTATGCCGGTAGCCTTGTCACATAGATAGGTATATTATATTGTATTAAACTTTTTTTTTTACATTTCTTCATTTGCTTCCTCTCTTCTGGTCTGAAAGTGATTTCACACATTCCAGAAGTATTTGTGGACATTTTATTTTTTTTTCATTTATGTGGAAAAGGGGCTTTCTCAGCTAAGCACACCCTCCTGCCTGCATGCCTAAGCCAAGTGTAGATGGATTCCAGCAAGTACATGCTACATGAATCATCTGCCATTATTCAAGATGGCCGCAGCTATAAAAGCATGGAGACATAAATTATTGTGCAAAACTTTTTAGGTAGGTGTGAAAAAATTCTGTAAACTAAAAATGCTTTCAGAAATAGAAGTGTTAATAGTTTATTTTTTATCAATTAACAAAATGGAAAGTGGATGCATAGAAATCCAAATCAAATCAATATTTGGTGTGACCACCCTTTGCCTTCAAAACGGCATCAATTCTTCTAGGTACACTTGCACACAGTTTTTGAAGGACTCGGCAGGTAGGTTGTTCCAAACTTCTTGGAGAACTAACCTCAGGTCTGTGGATGTAGGCTGCCTCAAATCCTTCTGTTTTTTCATGTAATACCAGACAGACTCCATGATGTTGAGATCAAGGATCTGTGGGAGGCATACCAATACTTTAAGAACTCCTTGTTTTTTACACTGAAGATAGTATGTTTGGGGTGGTTGTCCTGATGCAGGATAAATTTGGGGCCAATCACACTCCTCCCTGATTGTATGGCATAATGGATCTGCCTGTATTTCTCAGCATTGAGGACACCATTGACCCTGACCAAATCTCCAACTATATTTGCAGATATGCAGCCCCAATTTGCCTGGAACCTCCACCATGCTTCACAGTTGCCTGTAGACACTCATTATTGTACCACTCTCCAGCCCTTCGGGAAACAAACTGTGTCCTTGTTCAGTCAAATATTTCACATTTTGACTCATCAGTCCAGAGCACCTGCTGCCATTTTTCTGCACCCCAGTCCCTATGTTTTTTTGTGCATAATTGAGTCGCTTAGCCTTGTGTTTTATATTGAAGGTAAGACTTTTTGGCCATAATTCATCCATGAAGACCACTTCTGACCAGACTTCTTTTTGTCTTGTTGCTGTGCTCAGTCTTGCAATGGTGTATGTCCTGTGACATGAACCTGTCTTCCACAACCTCACCTTGGTAGCAGAGTTTGGCTTTTCCTCACCCAGCCTCATACACAGCCGTTTGTTTATTATTGACTATGTTTCAACCTACATATGAAGTTGATGATCATTAGCACCAGTTTGGTATAACTGGATTATCATACACCTAACTCTAATCCTGCAAAATCCCTGATTTTGTGCAAGTGTAAGAATTGATGCTGGTTTGAAGCCAAAGGGTAGTCACACCAAATATTAATTTGATTTAGTTTTTTCTTCTGTTAGCTCACTTTGCATTTTGTAAATTAATAAAAATAAACATTTTGAAATAAATATTTTTGAAAGTGTTCTTGACAGCATTTCTTCACACCTACCTAAAACTTTTGCACAGTACTGTAGATGGATGACAGAGTTTGCTTTTAACAATAAAAATGAACTAAAGTCAGAAATGCAAGTCCTGCTAGAACGGTTCAGACCAGGGGCAGACTGACCATTTGGAAACTCAGCACTGACCGAGGGCCCAGGGTCAGTAGGGGGCCCCATGAGATGCCCCTGGTACCTTTTTCATAGGCTTTTTTGAGTTTGGGCAAGGACACAGGGGCCCCATGATCCTCTATTACCCCGGGGGCCCCATGAGTTGTCAGTCCGCCCCTGGTTCAGGCTGGCCCCTTTTGCAGGTATAGCTATGTAAAATGTTATAAATGCCTATACTGTTTAAAATCCAGTAATACACTGTCTCATCCTGCTCTGCACATGCTCATATAATTTGCACATGCTCAGTTGCTCTCTATTTTTCAGTGTTGTGCTGAGAGTCCATTTTGCTGACAGCCTAAAGATTTACTGCTGCTCAGGGGCTCTGGGCTTCAGCAAAATGGCCGCCTCCGGCAAGAAGAAACAGGAACAATGCTGGAGGCAATTTACTACACACTAATTTTGTTAGCATATTCATTAATGTGGAATGTATATTCCTTGCTAAAGAACATTATTTTTTATCAAGTTGTTATGGGTTCCACTTCAAGAAGTTTGTTCTGCCTGGAGTTCAGCTTTAAGTATAGACAGGCTTTATGTCATTACAGGGGTCTTAGATTCTGTTTTTTATTATCCATGATTTTTGTGTTTTGGGTGGAGATTTTGAACAGTTCCTATTCTGTTTCCTTGGAAGTTATAACAAAGTTTCTGGTAGTTATCAGGAAGCAGTTGTCATATAATTTCCAGTTGTGAGTCTAGTTCTTGTTCCCAGTTATAGCTGATGTGTAAAATATGTATTAGTCTGCAGTGGTTAGAACAAGGAGATGTTCTACATATCCCTAGAGAGGTCAGTCAGCTAATAATCTGCAAATTATTATTGCAGAAAATAGGACATTCTTCTAAGCAGGATCTACTCGGTGAACAAGCCACAAGTCAGTAAGTTCATTGTATGCAGGGAATCTTCCTGCCACAGTAGGGTTATCATTCTCAGATGAGAGAGAACCTGGCTTAAAATAGATCCGTTTCTTGTCTGTTTCTCACTGAAAAAGGGAAGTGCAAAATGTTTTGTGTTTTCACACACTTTATCTGCCACGTCCCATAATGATTTTTATAGCCTTATAACCCATGGATTTCGCAGGGCCATGTCACATATATACATAGACCAGACAAACAGAAAAAGACCTATAGTTGTGTATTTTTAGCTTCCGCTAATTGCCAGGTAGTTAAAGTCTGCATTAACTTGATAAACAGATAACACCTTCAATGGAGAACTGCTCATCAACATCACAATCCTAATCAGTGTTAGAGATTCAGACACCTAAATGCAGATGAAAATCTCTGTGATTTTCTGTGAAAGTTGCACTTAATTCTACCACCTTCCTCCAAGAGCCTCCCTGTTAGGAGTTAAGGAATATTCTTTAAATTGTATTGCTGCTGATTATTATTATACAGGATTTATTATGATTATTGTGATGCATTTTTCATTGCGGTTTACATCACTTTTGTCTTTTCAATTATATCTTCAGTTTGATTTGTCCAGGTTGGTGACAGATTGTCTGTCTTATGAGAGGCTTTCCAAAGCATTGGCAAGCAAACCACACCTGGGGTCCAGAACTGGGAAATGCTGATATTTTTAGTTCTGGATCAATAACATACCAATACTCTTGATCCCAGCACATATGGCACTTTGATTCCAGAAATGGCACACTGATTCTTACAGATCTCAGAGCATTTACAGATTGCCAGTTTGCAAATCTAGAAAAATGGTACACTGGCAAGGTCCAGACCAATGGCTGTGACATTTACAGTCCCACATCTATGGTTCATGGACACGTGTGGTCTTGAAGGACTGACACTGAGCTTAAGGTACACCAGCATTGGAATACTGACACTCAGAAACCTACAGTAATGGGACACTTCAACTCATTACATACACATTACGGACTGTTGGCATCAAGAAAAAAAAACAGGCTCATGGGGTCCAAGGAATAATAATGGTATAATAATAATAAGGTAAAGCTACTGTGACACAGTTACTTTTAGGCTCCAGGAAATATGGCACACTGACTCTTGCGGTCCAGAAATGATGGAGCAATGACTATAGGCATCTGAAAATAAATTTAGAACTGACTATTGGGGTCCAATATTGATAGAATGCTGATTCTTTGGGTCCAGCAATGTCTATAGGCGGCTGAGAATGATGGAGAACTGACTATTGGGGTTCAATATTGATAGAATGCTGATTCTTTGGGTCCAGCAATGTCTATAGGCAGCTGAGAATGATGGAGAACTGACTATTGGGGTTCAATATTGATAGGATGCTGATTCTTTGGGTCCAGCAATGACTATAGGCGTCTGAGAATGATGGAGAACTGACTACGTGGGTTCAATAATGATAGAATGCTGATTCTTGGGTCCAAGAATGATGAAACACTGACTTTTGGGGTCAAAGAATAAAGGAGTACTGACTTTTGGGTTCAAAGAATATTAGAACACTGACTCTTGGGTACAAGAATAATGGAGCAGTGACTCCTTGGAATGATGGAGCATTGACTCTTGGGGTCCAAAAATGGTGGCGCACTGACAGTTGGAGTCCAAAAATGATGGAATACTGACTGTTGAGGTCCAAAAATGGTGGAACACTGACTGTTGGGGTCCAAGGATAATGGAGCACTAACTGACGCACTGACTGTTGGGGTCCAAGAATGATGGAGCACTGACTGTTGGGGTCCAAGGATAATGAAGCACTAACTGACGCACAGACTGTTGGGGTCCAAGAATGATGGAGCACTGACTGTTGGGGTCCAAGAATGATGGAGCACTGACTGTTGGGGTCCAAGAATGATGGAGCACTGACTGTTGGGGGGTCCAAGAATGATGGAGCACTGACTGTTGGGGGGTCCAAGAATGATGGAGCACTGACTGTTGGGGGGTCCAAGAATGATGGAGCACTGACTGTTGGGGTCCAAAAATGGTGGAGCACTGACTGTTGGGGTCTAAGAATGGTGAAACGCTGACTGTTGGGGTCCAAAAATGGTGAAACACTCAGGCTCCAAAATACCGTAGAGCCATTTATTGCTATGGCCTCACTGGGGGTTCATTAGCTGGTGTGTTACCTCTGGATGTTTTTGTAATGATGTCAGGTGTTCAGGAGATCTGCCTACTGAGTAGTTCCCAATCAATTAATGAGAAAATCTTGTGTTTGATGCAATATCTTCCAATCCTCTTATTTACAAATTGGTTGATGATTGATATGCTGATCAATTTGCCTTTTTATACCATCAGATGCACACCAAAATATTTCCTGCATGTTCTTACACGCCTTTACTGGCTGAATTTGCCTAATTAGGTCACATCTGCCATTCACCCAACATCTGAATTCTTTAATGAGAAATAAAGGTCTACTTATAATTGGAGCCATGATTTTTTTCCCCCCGTTTTAGAAACATTAACCAGTTTTTAAATGATAAATCAATGATTTTAGGTGGGTCTTGGATATAAAAGCAAAATGTACTCATCAGTCTCTCCACCCTCCATTTCCCCATCTCAAATCACTGCATGATAGCTGTAAAAAAAAAAAAAAAAAAACCATGGGAAAAAATTGGAAACTAAACCAACCTTCTACACTGGAAAGGTTGACATCATAGTCCAGAATGCCGAGGAATGTTTCCTAAAAGTGTATGTATGTTTGTTTTTTGTTTAGCTATAAGGCTCCATGCACACGAGTGTCATAGTCCGCTGTCATAGGAGCGGTTATCAGCATTAGATGCTAATAGTGTTGTCCTATGTGTCCATGTGCACTATTTCCGGCTAGTAGCGATTTTCAAGCTTCAGTGTTTAGGAGCAGAAAAAAAATTGTTTTTGCAGAGTTTTTGGGAGTTTTTTCTGGCAGAAAAAAAAAACGCTCAACCCTCCTAAATGCTACTAAAACGCCCCTAACAGCTTTTTTTCCCTTCCCATTTGTCTTCCTTACATGTACTGTTAAAATTCTAATAAAACTCTAGCGCTTCTAAATGCTACTGAAACATGCTGTTACCAGCATTTTTTCCCAGCTTTTTTTGAGCTAAAAAAAACCCGCTAGTGTGCATGGAGCCTAATGTGAGGATTTGTAGATTGATGTATTCCAAACTTTACTTCTTGTATTTCCTACAAAATGTTGAGGCATTTCCTGCTATGAAAATAAGGGCTCCCTCTGCTGGCAAATTATGGCACTGTCTTAAAAAAAAAAAAACAAAAACATACTTTACAGGTTCTTATGTGCATGATCCCTGTCCTTGCTCACATTGCAGTGATTTGTTTCTTTTTTGCACTCTATTATACACAGTGTATTTATAGTTGATATACTGCTTAGAGGAAGCCTGTGCTGAGAAAAAATGGAAACTCCTTTGTTTTTTTTTTTGATTTTTTATTTTGAAAATGCTGGTTGCCTGACTGTCCATCTGAACCTCTGATTTCAATTGAGTCACTGATCTGGAACAAGTATGCAGATGGGTATCTCTGCCATCCTTTGCTGCACACTTCTTTTAGGTCAATAACTCACGGACTCTTAGGGTAAAGGAATTAGGATATGCGGCCTTTTTGGGTAATGAAACATATATGTTACAATACATTTTGGGATCCCAGAGCAATGAGTCAAGGAGTAAGGACACACTATATGTAACGTTTCTGAACAATTACTGGTATTAGAAGTCCATTTTCATGCCTTAGTTCTTATACCTAAAAAAATGGCTCCTGAAGTTTTTTTTTTTTTGTTTTTTTTATGAGGTTTTCAGGCGTCTTGTGTTACCTTGAGAAAACCATTCAGAGGTGTACATAGAGAAGGCAATAGCAATAAAGAAGTCTTGCCTGATGGCAGTCTACCTGCTCTTTCTCGGGGAGATTGCAGATCACATCACACACATTGTCCGCCTCACATCCCTGAGCTGCCAATCCAACCACACAGTACAGCACCTGTGGATTTTATAACTCCGTAACTGGAAGCAGCCATGCTCTATAGGAGAGACTGGTCAGTGCTATGAGCTGCAGAGATAACATCAACAATCAGGCTCCAAAATATTGTAGAGCCATTTATTGCTATGGCCTCACTGGGGGTTCATTAGCTGGTGTGTTACCTCTGGATATTTTTGTAATTATTTTTTTCAGGTACTTATATAGCGCCATCAATTTACGCAGCGCTTTACATATATATTGTACATTCACATCAGTCCCTAACCCTCAAGGGGCGTACAATCTAAGGTCCCTAACTTACATTCATACATACACATACTAGGGACAATTTAGACAGGAGCCAATTCACCGACCAGCATGTCTTTGGAGTGTGGGAGGAAACCAGAGTACCTGGAGGAAACCCACGCAGGCACAGGGAGAGCATGCAAACTCCAGGCAGGTGGTGCCGTGGCTGGGATTCGAACCGACGACCCTAGTACTGCCAGGCGGAAGTGCTAACCATTTAGCCACTGTGCTGCCCAATGATGTCAGGTATTCAGGAGATCTGCCTTCTGAGTAGTTCCCAATCAATTACTGAGCATATCTTGTGTTTGATGCAATATCTTTCAATCCTCTTATTTACAAATTGGTTGATGATTGATATGCTGATTAATTTGCCTTTTTATACCATCAGATGCACACCAAAATATTTCCTGCATGTTCTTACACGCCTTTACTGGCTGAATTTGCCTAATTAGGTCACATCTGCTGCCATTCACCCAACATCTCAATTCTTTAATGAGAAATAAAGGTCTACTTATAATTGGAGCCATGATTTTTTTCCCCAGTTTTAGAAACATTAACCAGTTTTTAAATGATAAATCAATGATTTTATTAAGGTGGGTCTTGGATAGGGGTGGACTGACAACTCATGGGGCCCCCGGGCAATAGGGGATCATGGGGCCCCTGTGTCCTTGCCCAAACTCAAAAAAAGTACCAGGGGCATCTCATGGGGCCCCCTACTGACCCCGCCGGGCCCTCGGGCAGTGCCCAAGTTTCCAAATGGTCAGTACGTCCAAGACTCTTGGATATAAATGCAAAATGTACTTATTAGTCTCTCCCCCCTCCACTTCCCCATCTCAAATCACTGCATGATAGCATTTTCAGTGGGAAGTCAGCCATGGTAGCCTATGTATTCCTCCCAGTAGGTTTTTCTTTGGAAGCAGACATTTTGGGCTGAACTACCTATCAGCCTTCAGCTTGCTGGAGCCAACTTTTTAGGCCAGTTTGGTCCATGCTCACTTGATGACTTGCTTCTGTTCACTTTTACTGCACCACACAACAAAACCATTTCAGAAGACTCCTAAAACAATATACAGTTGCAAGAAAAAGTATGTGAACCCCTTGGGATTACGTGGAGTTTTGCATGAATTGGGCATAAAATGTGCTCTGAACATCATCTAAGTCACAACAATAGAAGAACACAGTCTGCTGAACATAATACTACACAAACATTAGATGTTGCCATGGTTTAATTGCACATAACATGCAAACATTCACAGTGCAGGGAGGAAAAAGTATGTGAGGCCCTAGCTTAATGACTTCTCCCAGAGCTAATTGGAGCCAGGAGTGAGCCAACCTTGACTCCAATCAGTGTGATGATATTGGATGTGTTGCTGACAGCTGTCCTGCCCTTAAAAAACACACACCTATTTTGGGTTTACTGGTTTCAAGAAGCACTGTCGGATGTGAACCATGCCTCGCAGAAAAGAGCCCTCAGAAGACCTACGATCAAGAATTGTTGACTTGCATGAAGCTGGAAAGGGTTACAAGAGTATCTCCAAAAGCCTTGATGTTCATGTGTCCACGGTAAGACAGACTGTCTACAAATGGAGAAAGCTTAGCACTGTTGCTACTCTCCCTAGGCTTGGTCGTCCTGTAAAAATGACTGCAAGAGCACAGCGCAGAATGCTGCATGAGGTAAAGAAGAATCCCAGAGTGTCAGCTAAAGACCTACAGAAATCTCTGGCACATGCTAACATTTTTGTTGACACATCTACAATAAGGAAAACAGTAAACAAGAATGGAGTACATGGGAGGACACCACAGAAGAAGCCATTGCTGTCCAAAAAAATATTGCAGCACGTTTGAAGTTTGAAAAAGAGCACCTGGATGTTCCACAGCGCTACTGGCAAAATATACTGTGGACAGATGAAACCAAGATTGAGTTGTTTGGGAAGAACACACAACACTATGTGTGGAGAAAAACACAAAACTGTTTCAGTGTAGCAATATTCTTGGGATGTCTGGTGTGAATCGCTCTCTTAAGGTCATGCCACAGCATTTCAATCGGGTTGAGGTCAGGACTCTGACTGGGCCACTCCAGAAGGCGTATTCTGTGCTGTTGCAGCCATTGTTTTGTTGAATTACTTGTATGCTTTGGGTCATTGTCCTGTTGCATCACCCATCCTCTGCGGAGCTTCAGTTGGCGGACAGATGGTCGTACGTTTTCCTGCAAAATGTCTTGATAAACTCTGGAATTCATTTTCCCATCAATGACAACAATCCGTCCAGGCCCTGAGGCAGCAAAGCAGCCCCAAACCATGATGCTCCCTCCGCCATGTTTCACAGTGGGATGAGGTTTTGATGTTGGTGTGCTGTGCCTTTTTTTCTCCACACCTAGTGTTGTGTGTTCTTCCCAAACAACTCAATCTTGGTTTCATCTGTCCACAGTATATTTTGCCAGTAGTGCTGTGGAACATCCAGGTGCTCTTTTGCAAACTTCAATCGTGCTGCAATCTTCTTTTTGGACAGCAATGGCTTCCTCCGTGGTGTCCTCCCATGTACTCCATTCTTGTTTAATGTTTTCCTTATTGTAGATGTGTCAACAAAAATGTTAGCATGTGCCAGAGATTTCTGTAGGTCTTTAGCTGACACTCTGGGATTCTTCTTTACCTCATGCAGCATTCTGCGCTGTGCTCTTGCAGTCATTTTTACAGGACGACCACGCCTAGGGAGAGTAGCAACAGTGCTAAACTTTCTCCATTTGTAGACAGTCTGTCTTACCGTGGACACATGAACATCAAGGCTTTTGGAGATACTTTTGTAACCCTTTCCAGCTTCATGCAAGTCAACAATTCTTGATGGTAGGTCTTCTGAGAGCTCTTTCCTGCGAGGCATGGTTCACATCAGACAGTGCTTCTTGAAACCAGTAAACCCAAAACAGGTGTGTGTTTTTTAAGGGCAGGACAGCTGTCAGCAACACATCCAATATCATCACACTGATTGGAGTCAAGGTTGGCTCACTCCTGGCTCCAATTAGCTCTGGGAGAAGTCATTAAGCTAGGGCCTCACATACTTTTTCCTCCCTGCACTGTGAATGTTTACATGTTATGTGCAATTAAACCATGGCAACATCTAATGTTTGTGTAGTATTATGTTCAGCAGACTGTGTTCTTCTATTGTTGTGACTTAGATGACGTTCAGAGCACATTTTATGCCCAATTCATGCAAAACTTTACGTAATCCCAAGGGGTTCACATACTTTTTCTTGCAACTGTATATATATATATTGTGACAGTGTGGCGATCTGTCACCCAGGATTCTCAACAAAGCCGGTTGAGGGTCTCCAGGGTAAGTGTTTGATACGGAGGAAAGTGGCTTTTCACTTTCCTCCTTTGTTTGTAAGGTCCATTTTGGGATCTGGAGCCTGGAGATTTCAAAGAGATCTGGGAGGGATGAAATCTCCAATCCTGGGACCAGGTTTTGGAAATGGCCAGGATACTGATTGCACAGGTGTGTGCGGGCCTTTTCATAGAGTTAGGGCTCGTTCACACTTGGCTGTTTTGCCAACGCTTGCCAAATGCCCCTATAGCGTTTGGCAAGCGTTGGTCCGGCGTTTGCGGAGCGTTTTATAACGCTCCGCAAACGCTGCATGCGGCCGGGCGTTTGCGGAGCGGCACCATAGATGAGAATAGGAGGCTTCAACGCCTCCTGACTCGTCCAGAGGCGTCCGTTTTGCCGCGACGCAAACGCTCCCGTTAGAACAGCACCATGTGCTGTAATGTGCAGAATTGGCAGAGGCGTTTGGGAAGAGGTAAAAACGCTTCCCAAACTCCTCTCTGCCGCCTGCACACAGCGCTAGTGTGAACGTAGCCTTAGGACCAGGGTTCTGGGCTCCACCCCGGCAGATAGGAGTCAGGAGGGCTCAACCCTGGCAGATAGGAGTCAGGAGGGCTCAACCCTGGCAGATAGGAGTCAGGAGGGCTCAACCCTGGCAGATAGGAGTCAGGAGGGCTCAACCCTGGCAGATAGGAGTCAGGAGGGCTCAACCCTGGCAGATAGGAGTCAGGAGGGCTCAACCCTGGCAGATAGGAGTCAGGAGGGCTCAAGCCCGGAAGATAGGAGTCAGGAGGGCTCAAGCCCGGCAGATAGGAGTCAGGGGGGCTCCACCAAGGAGAGGTGGAAGCCAAAAGCGGCAAGGAGCTGCTTGGGAGTAGCTGTGTGCTAGTGGCCAGCTGTGTGCGAGAGCCATTTTTTTGAAAGTGTCTTCAGGAGACAGACGTAAGCCAGAAGAGGAAGGCCAGTGGAAGATTGTGTATATCTGAGAGAGCCAGGAGGCTGAATTTTGTTTATGTGGATGATAGTTACCCCTGTATGGGAAACTTCTGATGTTTTGCACTTTCATTTAAATAAAAGTGGGCTAAAAAGGCCTTAAAAAAGAAAGCGAGTTGCTCTGTGCGTTTAACCAAGCTCTACCATTTAAAGCGAGTTCCCACAATATATATATATACTTTTTTTTTTTTTTTTTTGCTATTTTTTTTCCCATACAAATGTAAAATTACCCTTTAAATATCCAGCTTTCCTGTGCAGTCCCTGCTGTTCCTAGACATGTCATAGCTGACAGGTCATAGAAAAGTGTATGAAGCCCTACATCCTTTTCCTCTCTCCCTATGTGAATGGTCCATGCTGCTCCATTTTTCTGCCATTAGATGATGCTGTGTGTATAACTAGTATATGATCTGCAGACACCAGTAGAAGCCATTCAATAGAGATGCTCAGGATACCAGAGTTTACAAAACTTGATCTGCTCTTTTTTTGGGCCAACTACAGTGAGCTGTATACTGACAATGAGCTATTCTACTTGTCTGGTTTGGCAGGAAAACTTATTTGCATGTTTAAAACTTTGGGTTAGAAAAAAATGTTCTCCAGTAATTTTGTACACATATTTATAGCAATATATGAGTTCTACTTTAACTGGTCCTGTTTAATGTTACACCAAGTACAGTACCAGGGCTGGACTGACAACTCATGGGGCCCCCGGGCAATAGGGGATCATGGGGCCCCTGTGTCCTTGCCCAAACTCAAAAAAGCCTATGAAAAAGGTACCAGGGGCATCTTGGGGCCCCCTACTGACCCCGAGCCCTCGGGCAGTGCCCGTATTTCCAAATGGTCAATCCGCCCCTGTACAGTACATTACACTCCTAATCCGGTATATGAGTACAATGTACTGTATTTCTTGTGCATAAATATTGGAAAAATATTTGATGTGTAGGGCATTTATTTTAGCTATTTTTAGATCTCCTTCACAAAATATGCAGACTGTGTTGTAGAGTCGATCAGCTGGTATCTGGGACAGGCCCCTAGTGATTGGATGTAGAGATGTAGAAGTAGTATGTATGCTGCAGTCTACATGCCTTGGTCTATGCATGGCAGCGGCTGGCTGATTAATGACATATTAAGATCTGGCCTCCTGTGCCCTTTATACGCAGCCTTTTATCTGCATCTACAAGTCACTGAGCTGCATTTGAGAGGTGTTCATCACCACTTAACTGAAATCGCAGCCAAGAAACACTTAGCAGTTCCTGTGCTTTGTGTGTGCAGGAGATGGAGTCCGCTGCCAAAACTCGACATCCTATCCTGGAACTAAACACTTGTCACTTTTTGTCACCTCTCAAGTGGCAGAACCATGTGTGCATCTCCAAGGTCATTGCTCCAGTTTTAAACCATCCCTTGTGTTAACACAAATATCCCACTGCTGACAATAATGATGGAAGATTGGTCAGGCTTATTATCTGAAGACCCTGATCAGGTTTTAAGGAGTCTATGCAACATAGGGACAAACATAGATCTATAATCTGACAGAAAAAAAGAAAAAAAAAATACGTACACTATATAAAAATACCAATATTGCGAACACTCCCAAATTTAAATAACTACAACCCAAAGAAAAAGAGAAAAGAACTTTCACCCTTGAAAGTAATACAATAAATATAATGACTCTTTCCTTATCCCCTAAAATTATACCTTCTAAAGTGAAAATCTACACATAAATAAAAAATGTAATTCGAACATAATAATACAATATGAAATATAAATCTAAATAATGTCCCAAAATGTCTCTAAAAAATTCAAATCGCTTTCTCTTCCACCTCCACATCATCTCTTGTGATACTGTGTACGAAATTCCAGATATAATGATCCAACGTTGAAAAACCTCAAAAAATAAAAACTACAAATAGTGTATTACCTTAATTAAATCACAATTGTGCAATATGTGTCATGCACACTCCATGACAAGTGTCAAAACAGTGAAGAAGAAAAAAAAAAAAAGGATTTATATATACCGTATATACTAGAGTATAAGCCGACCCGGATATAAGCCGAGGTACCTAATTTTACCACAAAAAACTGGGAAAAACTATTGACTCGAGTATAAGCCGAGGGTGGGAAATGAGGCACCTACTAGTCAATGTAAAAAATAAAGATAGAGACCAATAAAATCACATGAATATTTACCTACAGGTACCTCTGCGGGGGAAGTCGGGGAGGGGGGGGGGGAGGGTCCGTGCTTACTACAACTACTTCTGCGGGCGGCAGGTGACAACGTAGCACCCGCCGCTCGCACAGGCACAGCACACACTGTAGGAATGCCCAGCACATCACTGCAAAGGTTTCCATATCTGTAGCCGCGGTTATGGAAACCTTAGCTTTAGAACTGTGCTTCTCAATTATTTTCTGTCATGCCCCCCCTAGGAAGAAGAAAACATTTCGCGCCCCCCCGGGCGACTGTAAATAGTATCATTTGTCTATAAAATTGTTATAAGTAGGAATAGTGCCCCATCATTGGCGTCAGTGGGAGGAATAGTGCCCCATCATTGGTGTCAGTGGGCGGAATAGTGCCCCATCATTGGTATCAGTGGGAGGAATAGTGCCCCATTATTAGTATCAGTGGGAGGAATAGTGCCCCATTGTTGGTGTCAGTGGGAGGAATAGTGCCCCATCGTTGGTGTCAGTGGGAGGAATAGTGCCCCATCGTTGGTGTCAGTGGGAGGAATAATGCCCCATCATTAGTATCAGTGACACCAATGATGCGGCACTATTCCTCCCACTGACACCAATGACACTTGCTGACCCCTGTTGCAGTATGGTGCTGCTGCAGCCAGCATATGTGGTTGCAGCAGCACCTCTGCACTGCACACTTACCGGCTTTTCCCTCACTCTATTTTCGCGGGTCCGCTCAGCTCCGCCTCCTCG
The DNA here is from genome assembly GCF_062004578.1 of Staurois parvus. Classification (NCBI taxonomy): domain Eukaryota; kingdom Metazoa; phylum Chordata; class Amphibia; order Anura; family Ranidae; genus Staurois; species Staurois parvus. The sequence goes on from NW_028318070.1 coordinate 928,635, forward strand.
CCCGTGATTGGCCGCCTGTGTACCTTTCCTGAGCTACAGTTCTGGCGGCCAATCACCGGTGAGGAGGCGGAGCCGAGCGTCAGGAGTGAGGGAGTGGCCGGAGTGACGGAAGGAGCAGCGCTTCCTGGATGGATCATCGTGGGAGCCAGGTAAGAGACAGCAGCCCTCTGCCCACCCCTGTACGCGCCCCCCTTGACGGAGCCTCGCGCCCCCCCTGGGGGGCGCGCCCCACTATTTGAGAAGCACTGGCTTTAGAAGCAGCGCCCCCTGCTAGACATCTGCAGACGTTGACTCGAGTATAAGCCGAGGGGGCCGTTTTTCAGCACAAAAAATGTGCTGAAAAACTCGGCTTATACTCGAGTATATACGGTATATATAATTATAACCAAGGAGATAATAAATGTGCGTGAGCAAAACTATTTCAAAATCACTCAGATATGTGTAATGTGTGTCTTACTAATTGTGACAGTGAACTCAAACACTGCAAACACTACTATTATAAAAACAAACAAACGTAAATCGAAAATGCTGTGTCATAAAAGTGAACACTCCAACTTAGTGCAGCAAATGAACAATTACCCTATAGAGGTAATAATCCGCTTTTCAAAATAGTAGATACTGGTACCTCCAAACTTCTTGCAATTCCTTTAGGCATACATCCATATCCCTCATAAGGCAAATCAATAGTTAGAGGCTTTGTAATAAAAGGTATAATACTTTATTAGCAAACTTACATCAAAAACTCCAACTTCCAGCTTCTGAGGCATGTAATCAAACACTCCTCTGGCAAAAACCGCATGTTCCTTAAACAAAGATGGCCGCAATCGCACTTCCGGTAAAATGTAATTGCGTCATACGTCATGTGTCCCGACGCGTTTCGTCACATCCTGGACTTTGTCGTCAAAGGGTGTGACGAAACGATGTGACGAAACGCGTCGGGACACGTGACGTATGACGCAATTACGTTTTACCGGAAGTGCGATTGCGGCCATCTTTGTTTAAGGAACATGCGGTTTTTGCCAGAGGAGTGTTTGATTACATGCCTCAGAAGCTGGAAGTTAGAGGCTTTGTAATAAAAGGTATAATACTTTATTAGCAAACTTACATCAAAAACTCCAACTATTGATTTGCCTTATGAGGGATATGGATGTATGCCTAAAGGAATTGCAAGAAGTTTGGAGGTGCCAGTATCTACTATTTTGAAAAGCGGATTATTACCTCTATAGGGTAATTGTTCATTTGCTGCACTAAGTTGGAGTGTTCACTTTTATGACACAGCATTTTGGATTCACGTTTGTTTGTTTTTATAATAGTAGTGTTTGCAGTGTTTGAGTTCACTGTCACAATTAGTAAGACACACATTACACATATCTGAGTGATTTTGAAATAATTTTGTTCACGCACATTTATTATCTCCTTGTTTATAATTATATATATATATATATATATATATATATATATATATAAATCCTTTTTTCTCTTTTTTTTTTTTTTTCTTCTTCACTGTTTTGACACTTGTCATGGAGTGTGCATGACACATATTGCACAATTGTGATTTAATTAAGGTAATACACTATTTGTAGTTTATATTTTTTGAGGTTTTTCAACGTTGGATCATTATATCTGGAATTTCGTACACAGTATCACAAGAGATGATGTGGAGGTGGAAGAGAAAGTGATTTGAATTTTTTAGAGACATTTTGGGACATTATTTACATACACTATATAGCCAAAAGTATTGGGCCGCCTGCCTTTACACGCACATGAACATTAATGGCCTCCCAGTCTTGGTCCGTAGGGTTCAATATTGAGTTGGCCCCGCCCTATGCAGCTATAACAGCTTCAACTCTTCTGGGAAGGCCATCCACAAGGTTTAGGAGGGTGTCTTTAAGAAGGTTTGACCATTCTTCCAGAAGCTCATTTGTGAGGTCAGGCATTGATGTCAGATGAGAAGGCCTGGCTCGCAGTTTCTGCTCGAAATTCATCCCGAAGGTGTTCTATCGGGTTCAGGTCAGGACTCTGTGCAGGCCAGTCAAGTTCCTCCACCCCAAACTCACTCCTCCATGTCTTTATGGAGCTTGCTTTGTGCACTGGTGCGCAGTCATGTTGGAACAGGAAGGGGCCATCCCCAAACTTTTCCCACAAAGTTGGAAGCATGAAATTGTCCAAAATGTCTTGGTATGCTGACGCCTTAAGAATTGCCTTCACTGGAACGAAGGAGCCAAGCCCAACCCCTGAAAAACAACCCCAAACAATAATCCCCCCTCCACCAAACTTTACACTTGGCACAATGCAGTCAAGCAAATACTGCTTTCCTGGCAACCGCCAAACCCGGACACGTCCATTGGATTGCCAGATAGAAATGCTTGATTCATCACTCCAGAGAACACGTTTCCAGTGCTCTAAAGTCCAGTGGCGGCGTGCTTTACATCACTGCATCCTATGATTTGCATTACACTTGGTGATGTAAGGCTTGGATGCAGCTGCTGGGCCATGGAAACCCATTCCATGAAGCTCTCTACACACTGTTGTTGTGCTAATCTGAAGGCCACACCAAGTTTGGAGGTCTTTAGCTATTGACTCTGCAGACAGTTGGTGACTTCTGTGCGCTTCAGCATGCGCTGACCCCGCTCTGTCATGTGACGTGGCCTACCACTTGGTGGCTGAGTTGTTGTTGTTCCCAGTTGCTTCCACTTTGTTATAATCCCACTAACAGTTGAGCGTGGAATATTTAGTAGCCAGGAAATGTCACGGATGGACTTATTGCCCAGGTGGCAACCTATCACGGTATCACACTTGAATTGAGTTCCTGAGAGCGACCCATTCTTTCACCAATGTTTGTAGAAGCAGTCTGCATGCCTAGGGGATGATTTTATACACCTGTGGCCATGGAGGGGATTGGAACACCTGAATCCAATAATTTGGTGGGCTGGCCCAATACGTTTGGCAATACAGTGTATATAAAATAAAAATAAATGGGGTAGACTCAATGGACTACTTGATCTTTTTTTTCTGTCATCACTCTTCTATGTTCCTACCTTGCCCTGGTGGGCCTTGAGTACAGTTCCCACCAAGAACACTTTTTGCATGGTGTGTGTATATATATTTCCCATGGTTCTGAAGGTTGTAAGTGGATTTCCATAACTCCCTCAAACCAGAGACCTATAGCGGCAGCACACCGATCTCTGACACATAACTACATAGAGCCGCATCTTCAAATTCAGTTCAATGGGTGGCGGTATGTGGCCCCTGTATGGCTGTGTACAAGAAGTCTAAATGTCACACTTAGACCTCACATTATAGATTTTCTTTAGGTTCCACATTTTTTTTGTTGAGATTGTCTTGTTTCCCAAAAGTAGTTTCCGTACTACTGGGGATCTGCAGCTCTCTTACAGCTAAAAATAAAACTAGAGTACCTACCCTAGTGCAGCTCTGCCTGTACATTGAACCCTCCCCTGCCTGTATGCTCAACCCTCTTCTGTTTATACACTCAACCCCCTCCACAATTACAATGGAGTCCAATTTGTGCTAAGTGTTGTATTTATGTCTTGCGATATCATATAAATGCTGTAGGGTATGCACAGCCTTCACATGTGAAATGTAGTCACACTGCACATTGGAATTAGAGGTCAATATTCTTCATGCCATTTTAGTTTCCCTGATCCTATAGATCACCAGAGCTCAATAAATACATCTTTCTTTGAGACTTACACCGTTATTTCTTGTGCATAATGTATATTGGACCCCCTTGAGAATGTACTGTTTTCTATTATGGATTCCCAGCTATACCCTAGCTGTACCATGGGGCAAAGGGACCTCATTCAGATGTCCATAACCGAACCAGTACTGCCATAATGTGTTTGATACTATTCATCCTGCATTTTAACTTCATTGTTCTCATGAGCCAATGATGGGTCTCTTGGGAATCTTGGACCTTACACTTGACCAGAAAAACGATTTCTCGACATCGGCTATTCTCCCAACTTCTACCCACACGGCATTGAATAGAATATGTGAACATTATCCTGCACCTAGAAAGCCTAACCTACATTCGTAGAGATAGCTTTTCAAGTTTTGAGATGATTTGGGGCATGTGAATAAACGACTCTTCACTTTCATCCCCTGCACTAATTATAAATGGATTTTTTTAGATCCTCTTTGTTATGATAGTCCTAAGTATTCCCAGATTCACACTGGAAACCTTTTCCTACTCCATACCTTTTGGTACAATAAAGATCACGGGGATCTTATACATTTTATAAAACATACATCTCATCCACAAATAAACTGTGATGATACATTAAATGACATTTTATTCTATAATGTTGTATTTCAAGGCTAAGCAGCATATTTCTTCTGTCTATATTTGTAATACGTTGACCGAGGATCGCCTTGGCAAATTCTTCTTGTTTTTTAGGCCACACTGTTTTTTATTCTGTAACAGTTATTCTCTTTGTATGAAACTAAGAAATGTAGAGGAACACCTGGCAAGCAACAGTGATTATAGTGTCGAACATTTAGAAAGAAGCCATTTAAAGGGTTAGCTCTCCTTTTACCAAAAAACTGCCTATAAAGGTAAGGGGCACCTGTAGATAAAAACAAACTGTGTGCTTTGACCAAATTTGAATAATGCCTTTTGCTATAGATGTAGGACATTCTCATACTTCCCAAAGCCTGACTGAAAAACTCCCACAGATGGCATCTTACCATCCTGCCTTGTGCTGGGATTTTGCAAAGACACTCCCAGTCGATTCAAACCTCCTTACATGCACTCTCTCTCCCCTGATGTAGTAGCTGTGAGCTGAGATAGGGGACTACACATGTGCGGGGGTTTGAGACTTTGTTCCTGTGATGGTGGAGGTGTACAGTATTCGCTGGGAGTGTCTTCGCAACATCCTAGAAACAATGCAGGATGGGATGATGTCATATCCGGGAGTATTTCAGTCAGGCTTTGGGTGGTACGTAAATGGCCTACACCAGGAGTAGGCAACCTTTCAGAGGTAGAGATCTACCTGGGCAACATGGAGGAAATCATGGGGGGATGCCCTTTTTTAAAAGAAGAAAAAAAAAAAATACAAAGCCACGATAAAAAGACAACCTAAAAAACACATAGTGTGTCATAGCAGTGTCTTCCCCCCCCCCCCCTTCACATCACCTCCCACAGTAGTGTCCCCCCCTTTCACATCACCCCCACAGTAATGTCTTCTGCTGCCCCCTCCACAATAGTGTCCCCTCCCCCCTCCGTAGTAGTGTCCCCTGTCTGTCCTCCCATACACACGTAGTGTTCTTTGTCCCTCTTTAGAATCCCCCCCGAGCAGTGTCCTCTGCCTCCTTCACATCACTCCCCCCCCCCGTAGTGTCTTCTATTCCATTCCCATCACCCCCACACAAACATATACATACAGTAGTGTCCTGCACCCCCCTCCCCAAAGCAGTGTCCTCTGGCCCCCACAGTAGTTTCTTTTGCCCCCACAGTAGTGTCCTCTGCCCCCCCCAGCACTGCTCTTTGCCCCTTTACAAATGCACAACAGTGTCCTAGCTCTCGTGCCTTACAGCCGGTGTACCGCACAGTGGAGAGCGGGAGCAAGCACAGTACTGGACAGAAGGCAGGAGCTGGAGCTGTCAGAGTTAACTTTTCATTTTAGGAAGCTGGTGATTGGTTGCCAGGACTGCTTGGCGTCAATTTGAAAGATTAACTGAGGCAGCTCCCGCCGTCCATCCAGTACTGTGCTGGCTCTCACGCTCTGCTCTGCAGTAAAGATGAGAGCAGAGCAGTGGAGGCAGAAGAGGGAAAGGATCAGAAAAGCAGAGACGTGTTCACTATCTACACACTGGCTGCCTGCGGTTGACAAATCACAATCGACAGGTTTCCAACCCCTGGCCTGCATCTATAGCAAGGACACCTACAGACAGTTGTTTGGTAAAGGTGAACTAACCCTTTAAATGTGAGAGCTAACGGGAAAATATAAAAAATATAGAGCACTTCTCAAGAACATGAATGATAACGGTCGTTTGAGGTTTCTTATACTCCTGGATGAGTACAGTGTGTAGGTTGGGTAACCCCTTCCTCTGTATTTCTGGTACCCACATGGTATATTCAGTATGAGAAATGCAAAAGGCCATCACAGTTTGCGGTGGTTGGTGTCGCTGGAATTCTTGTCATACTGCACTGTGCTCACAGGAGGAGACCAGACATGACATCTAACCAGCTCTGTTCCAGTGTTTCTCTGTGTAATAATTCTCCGTATTCTGTGAAGTGTTGGCTCTAATTTTCTCTGTGTTTCTGTTTCAGTATGACAGACTTAACCTGATCAAAGTAAGATGTTCTCTCTTTGTTCTCCTCTGAACCGTTGTGTCCTTTCCCCTTCCCTTCCCCCAGCCCTCGCTTAGTAGAGATCACAGCTAGATAGCGGTTTTTGCTGGTCTGTCCTGTCCCATCTCGCCCACTTTTATGTCCCCAGCATAGTGTAAAAGCTGTATTTTATGTAGTGCTTGTCGCATCTCTCTTACTGTGTCTGATGATGGTGGGCCCAGCCCAGAATGTAGTAACTCATGGCATCCAGCCCATACCTCTTCATTGATATTGCTGTACCAATCTGAAACCCATTGATTGCTATAGGCATATTCTCATTGCTTTTGTTGTACTGGTGATACAATGTAATGATTTACCCATTTATTAAGCATTAAATGGTTCCTGAAGTCATCAAGACATAGCAAGAAGATATCTGTAGACATTCATCTGCTCTGATGTGGATTTGAGTCATCTTTTCAATTCTACTAATTTTCAAAAACATTTAGCTGCAGTACAAGTTCTGTTCAGGAATGAATGTGCCTCTTGGTAAATATCATTAGGTGTTTTATATAACATCATCTAGTATGTTGAATCAATGACCTCACTTTGCTTTTGTTTGAATTTGATGGACACGTTTATTTCCTGAACCTGACTAACTTCAACTATGAAAATATTTGTATGCAACAGAAAGCCCGGCATAGGCAATTTTTGATTGTGTGTGAGTAATGCACTTCTCAACTTGTAACTAGTTTGTAACTGCAACTAGCTGTGCAGGTCAGTCCTAAATGGAGATGACAATGTTTCATTTATTAGCCTAGGCCAGTGCTTCTCAAATAGGGGGGCGCGAGGCTCCGTCAAGGGGGGCGCGTTTGACCTCGGGGAACATACCGTATTTTCCAGCGTATAAGACGACTTTTTGACCCTTGAAAATCTTCTCAAAGGTCGGGGGTCGTCTTATACGCCGGTATACGTTAGGGTGGAACTTTTTAGGGGGGCGGTGCGGTGCCGCCGCCGCCCCCCCCCCCCTTCCGACAGAAGGGACACTAAGTACAGGGGTGGGCAGAGGGCTGCTGTCTCTTACCTGGTTCCCACGATGATCCATCCAGGAAGCGCTGCTCCTTCCGTCACTCCGGCCACTCCCTCACTCCTGACGCTCGGCTCCGCCTCCTCACCGGTGATTGGCCGCCAGAACTGTAGCTCAGGAAAGGTACACAGGCGGCCAATCACGGGCGAGGAGGCGGAGCCGAGCGGACCCGCGAAAATCGAGTGAGGGAAAAGCCGGTAAGTGTGCAGTGCAGAGGTGCTGCTGCAACCACATATGCTGGCTGCAGCAGCACCATACTGCAACAGGGGTCAGCAAGTGTCATTGGTGTCAGTGGGAGGAATAGTGCCGCATCATTGGTGTCACTGATACTAATGATGGGGCATTATTCCTCCCACTGACACAAACGATGGGGCACTATTCCTCCCCCCCACTGACAGGGTACTATTCCTCCCACTGACACCAATGTTGGGACACTATTCCTCCCACTGACACCAATGTTGGGACACTATTCCTCCCACTGACACCAATGATGGGGTGCTATTCCTCCCAAATGATACTATTTACAGTCGCGCGGGGGGCGCAAAATGTTTTCTTCTTCTTCCTAGGGGGGACATGACAGAAAATAATTGAGAAGCACTAGCCTAGGCTCACATTTTAGTGGCTCTGCAAAGACAGGAATGCAGGGAAAAGTTCCTGCTCCATTTTTTTATATCGCAGCCCACACAGAAATGTCAAGTACATTGTGGTTCCTAGTGCTGCTGCGATTTCCATTGCAATCCTACTGGCACCAGCACACGTTTCCCGCGTTTTTCTGTGCGGGTGGTTGTGACTGGGGGAACATATGCGATCCTGCAGTGGCAATCGCCTGCACAGATGTGAACCTAGCCTTACACAGGACATGTATGTAGCACTACCCCCCTTGGGGGTTACTGTTGATTTTGTCCTCCCTATAGTCCTGCACAGCCAGGCATACTGCATTTTCCACACAAGCTTGCGTTTGTTTTCTTGTTTGAGGGATATAGAACTGGAATAGGGTAAGGGGGGGTTATAGGATTCCCGAAGGAAAAGAAAACTGAGGACAGACTTCCTTGAACTATTCACAAGCTTCTCTTCTGCAACACAATTTCTGTTGGAGAGCTAGCCAGCATCTCCTAGATGTACCACCCCAGAACCTAGATGAAATTCTCTCCTTCATCCAGCAATCTGGAGGTATTCCTGAGCAGGGGATCTGGCTCCTGTTCCTTTTAAATGGTGAACAGTCATAGTAGGGGTATAATCTGGCTCCTTTCCCTGTCCACCCAGGGGGTACAGGTGTACTCACGCAGATCCTTTCCTGTACCACTTGTGAGACGGCTGCTGCTACCAGGCCTATCAGCTGGACTGCTTCTTCCCTGCCACACAGATGGTCCTAACTCAGGGGACCAGTGAGCTCCAAGTTTTCCTCCTTTACAGCTCCAGGCTCACAGGCAGGCTCCATCTCACTAGGCCTCCTGGCAGCCTCTTTTCTCAGCATCACATGTTCCTCTCCACACTTTTCTTCCACCTGACTCCTGCCATTAAGCAGCCTCCTGCACTTTTAAGGGAGTCCCAGCCCCTTGCCAAGCCTTCTGTTGAGGATTGGCTGAGGTCCCCCAAGAGTGCAGTCAGCCACTTCTCAGATCCACCCACTGCCTCCAAGGCCCTCCTCCAAAAGCCTTGGAGAAGGGGGAAATTCCAGCTCCTGTCTAATCATTGGGATTTTGCTCTCCTTAGCTAAACTAGGAGGGTGCTACATGTAGACCATGGATGGTCACTAATAACTGTGCATTGCTACAGTAGTGAGAAAGCATTGCAGGCAGGTTGAGGGCGGGAGGCAATTCTCAGTGGCATGCACATTAGCACAAGCCTAGAATTAGTTAAAGTAGAATTATAGGCAAAACTTTTTTATTTTACATTTTAAATAGTGTAATGGAGGGTTATAACCCTGTCAGATTTTTTTTCTAATCTGTGTCCCATTGAAAAGATTTGGCTTTACTTCCTATCTCATAGAAAAAAACAGGAAATGAGGGGAAATCCCTGCAAATGAATGGAATCCCTAGGGCCCCCCAGGTCACCAGAACGAATGTGCCCATTGGAAGATTTCCTCTCCATTACTTTTCTGGGGACAACACAAAATTTGGGATTTTCTTTTACTTTCACCTTCAATGATAATGGTAAACAGGGCGAATAGAGCTGGTGAATCTCCCTAACAGGAACTGAAGTAGCAATAACAAAAACTGTCAGGAGTTCTAACCCATCTCCACTCTATCCAAAACTAAAAGAAAACGTTTTGTCTTTAGTTATACTTTAAGCACTGGATGCAAGTAAATTGATTGGCTGTGGTGTCCTATATATTAACCATATATGTATAAACACAAAACATGAAGCTACAGTAAAGAGGATTGTACAAACGTAGCACAGTAGTAGATGCTGCTTACCATTTCATGGCGTAGATAATAAAATATTCATAATAAGTGTCCAACCACTTGAGTCGCAGTTGCCGTTCTAAAATGACACTGGGGCAGTTGCATGGAACCGGACCCAGACCGCACTTGGGTATTTTCCGTTATACTGCAGCTTCCCTGTCCAAACACAAATCCCCGGACACCACCCGCTGATCATGCAGGAAATAGACAGCACCCGACTCTTCTTAAGACAGGAAGTCAAATCCTTTATTTTTACACAAACACAAGATATATACACGGGATGGGGAAACACAACCAGGGACAGGATACACATCATCAGCCCGCCCCATCAGTGGGAAGGGTTGCAGGAAACACATCACCAGCCTGTCCCATCAGTGGGAAGGGCTACAGGAAACTCCCCACCCAACCAAGACACATAACAATGGGATGTAGCACATGGCAGAGAACAATGGACAAGCACATGGCAGTGAACAATGGACAGCCACATGGCAGCGAACAATCCCCACACCAATACACAATACTAGGACATGAACAGGCACAGGGTAGGTTAAACATAATGAAGGGAATATGAGCGGACACATGGGTCCCCTCACCCCCAAAAATTAACTCGCGTCACAGGCAGTGACCATTTTGTCCCCATGTTTCATCCTGCATGTGGGCATCCAGCACTAAGCCTAGAAGCTGAAACAAACAGCACTTGGACTTTAGATTTATTCAAACAGTTGTCCCTAGCATTGCCTACAGCATATCACTGGAGGGGAGGAAAGAGCAGTTACAACCCTGTCCTGCATCTTCCTGAAGCAATAGATCTCTACTATAGTGATCTATAGTTGGCTGATTGCAGTAAAAGTGATTGGTGGCTGCATGGGAGGCTTGGATCTGCACTGACCATATCCAGACCCCACATGAAGGAAAAAAGTGTAAAATAAACCCCAAGGTTTGTGTTTACTGCAGGAGCAGAAATTCTCACCCAAATAAATGCATTTTGTATTTGAAATTTAACGATTGCACAACCTGTGAAAAGGTTGCTGCTGTTATAATTTGTGCCGTCGTCAGCCTGACTTAATCATATCTTAAAGTGATTGTAAAGTTTTGAATATTATTTTTTTTAAATAAACATGTTATACTTGCTCTGTATAATGGTTTTGCACAGAGAAGCCCTGGTCCTTCTCTGGGGTCCCCCATGGGCGCTCTCGGCTCTTCCTCTATGCCAAATACCCCCATAGCAAGTGGTTTGTGTCAGGAATGGACTTGCCACTGGTGGTGGGACTGCAGTACCAGTGCTGGCCAACGGGTGCTCCCAGCAGCCAGAATCTCACTCCTGCAGTCAAGCCATCACCTGAGGCTGATTGCAGGAGGTGTATTTAAGCAGGACCAGGCCTGCACTCAGGGCCTTGGTGTATTGTTCCCATGAGCCCCTGTGCCTGGACCTGATCCTGTCGTCTGCCTGCCTTCCTGATCCCTCTGCCTGACTCCTGACATTGATAGAACTCTGCCTGCACCAACCCCGGCTATTCCTGACCACTCTCCTGCCTGCTCCTCTGGTACCTTGTCTGCCTGATTGTTCCTGACCCGGCCCGTCTGACTACGCTTTGCCTGCTCCTTTGTACCTTGTCTGCCCGATGGTTCCTGACCCGGCCTGCCTGACCACTCCACCTCACCAGCCCTGACTACTCTTGTCTGTGTGCTTGTACGTTCCGTTATCAGTTGGAGGTTTTTGTTTTGTTTATATTGTGCGTTTATATTTTTGTGTAGTTCCTAATAAATTATATTCTTATACATCACTCGTGAAGCCTGCGTTTCCCTGTGTTAGTCCACACACCTCTGGTCATACCCAGATCCCTGACAGTTTGGCACTCGTGGGCTCGATCCCGAGCTCTGCGTGTCCATTGACACGCAAAGTCGGCTTGGCCCTGCTTTCTGCTCACTGGCTGTAATAGCCAGTGGCTCCCACTTCTGTCCCTGTGTCCATCAGGAGGGAGAGAGCAGAGAAAGCCACAGTTCTCGTGCAGATCGCAGGATCGAGATTGGATTAGGTAAGTATTAGTGGGGCCAGGATGTGGGGGGGGGATGCTGCACACAGATTTTTTACCTTAGTGGATAAAATGCATTAAAATAGTAGTAAAGTCATTCTGTTTATCTTTTACATATAGGTAACCCTATGATCAGGCTTACCTTTTAGGTACTGTAAATATCTCCCAAACATACCCTGTTGAGGAGATAAATAGTTCTGTAAATGCAGTGAAATCACCGGCACATGCATCCTGAAGGAACGGCATACCCGTGCCGTTCCTTCAGAGCTGTGTGCTGCGGCAGGGACTCCTGCATGCATGCACGGGAGTGATGTCATCACAGCTCGGCCAGTCAGATGGTCACAGCCTGCGAACCGTGAAGGAAGACCAGGTGAAGATGGAAGCCCTGCCGTCGGTGACAATGTTCCCTTGGAGCGCTTCGTTTTAAGGTAAGTATTTCATATATGTGGCGCATACTAACATAATATGGGATTGCCTTGCAGGAGAAAGGTGTTTGTTTGTTTTTTTTTTTTTCTTATTTACTACTGCTTTAAGGTAAAAAAAAATTCAGCCTTCTTGCCAATCATGTAAGGCATATATGTGGCATCCAAGACAGCGAGCTTTATAACGCAGCCTCTGCACATGTGTGTCAATGGCAGCCTGAAGTGGTGCACTGAGAACGTGCTCACTGTGCACTCCCAGCACACTGACTGAGCTGTCACTGAGCATTCTCGATCATAGCTTCTGATTAGAAAAACATTTTTTCTAGTTTTTCACAATTTCTTTCCAAAATACACTAGGAAATAAAACTACATTCATATCTGCTATCAAATTTATATATAATACATTAGGGTCGGCTAACAGGCTGCTAACAGGCATGTACATAATCAAAACTTCTCCAAAACAGGGAGGAAAAAAGATACTTTGCTTTGCGTATGGGCCAGGAGGAACAAATTATATGTGATATTTTCTAAATGACTGTAGAGAGCAGCCTGTAAATGAGCCGTGACTGCTTATATGAAAGCAAATTGAAGTGACGTCCAATCTATATAAACACATATACCTCCTACACAGTCTTCTGGATCCAACAGTCCACACTCCATACATCACATACATACACTCATCCTAGCTTTACCGTGGACAGAATCCAATTATTTTATGTAAGTCAATTACAAGCCAAGACTCTTCTTTTAATTCGACCTCTCAGAAGAGTACAAACCTCTCGTGCACTTTTCACAGATGGAAAGTCCTGGAGATGACAAAACTTCACCTTTCCACACATAATGGTTTATTTTGGTATCTTCCTCTTTTTGCTTCTACTGAATCTTCTATTTTGGGCGATTCTGCATTATAAACAGCACAATCCGTGTAATGGCAACAATGGACATCATTTTCTTAGGCTAGGTTCACATTCATAATGCAGTGCAGAAAAAGTGGCATTCTTTTGCAGATGTTTAGCGGCGCCATCTTTTCCCCTTGCATGTTACTAATGCATGCATGTTTGCATGCGACAAAACACATAGTAACAAAGTACTATGCGTTTTGGTGTGGCATGATTTTTACAAAGTTTTAGTCGCTTCTTTTGCTTGTTTCTTGTGTTTGGGCAGCCCATTGAATTTAATGGACTGCTGTCAATGCAATCTGCACAAATGCAATATTTAGCAGCATATTACAGGAACTATAATGCTTTCTGTCTGCTACCTGTCATTGTATGCATTCTGCCTTAGATGTTTCTCTCTAATTCGTTTTCATTTTGAGGGAGGCTATGCTGCCTTGCAGGGTCCCATGGAACCAGACATAAAAAAACAAGGGGATGTGAAAAGTGATTCACAAACAAAGCGGTTACATTATGGACAGAAGGCGATACTCAAAGTTATTCAAAAAATGATGCTTTATTACACTATTATTATTATACAGTATTTATATAGCGCCAACGGTTTGCTCAGCGCTGTACATTATAATGGGAGACAATACACGACAGTACAGTAACAATACAATACACGAGGGGTTCGAGGGCCCTGCTCCTTGGAGCTTACAATGCATATATAGACGTATAAGGTAAATACCTCAGTTAGCCATCACCTCAGAATGAGATAATACATCAAAAATGACCTAAAATCAATTAAAAACAGACGTCATGACCGGTATAAATAGTAGGGTGCTGTAAATATAGTGACACATGGTCTAATATATATGCAGCACTGACCCAATGGTTACACCACCATGTAGGGGGTGTTTCAAAAAATTATGCCAAATGGCTGAGCAAACAAATGCACTATTATTGCTGATCATAAGTACCAGACATTGGATACGATCGCCCAATAAGTAACCTAGACAGGTATATAATAACTGTGGAGAGGTATATAAGAGCAATCTACCCCCACAACCACTAGCTGGGTAATAACCAATACAGGTAGTAGGTATAGCAGGCTTAATAAGGCGAATATAGGTGGTGAGATTTCAAACAGCAACAATCGTGTCCATGATACTTGATAAGATGAACTTAATAGCTGTGATATTGTCACCATGTAACTTCCACAATGTAGTAGGAATGGCAGGGCCCTGCCAATATACAAAGGAGTTCTTCAACGCAGCATGCAGGCTAAACACCTCCTTTATAATGACACTGTGATGACCAGGAGCCAGGAGCATCTGTGCCTGATAATAAACATAGGGTGCTGTGCACCTTTCAAGTTGTGTAACATGATGTCCTCATCCTGCAATAAGCAAGTGACATATTGTCAGTGGGTTTGTCACTTTAAGTAGGTAGGCAATGGCGTTGTGCGCCGTATTTCCTTTTATGTATGCTGTATATCACCACCCACACCTTAGATGATATTCTTATAAAGTCTCTCTCATCGGGATAACCGCCTGTGGTCCCGGAGAAAGCCGCCACCAGCGGGACTAGAAGCAGGCGGGCTCCACTCCCATCCTGGTACTTGTGCAGCCTGGTAACGCCGAATACCGGCGTGTATTACCGCATCCCCTGCAGGACTCGGTGTATGGCGCCAAAGCATCCGACCGGAAGAGACGTAACTGACGTGTGATGTCAACGCGTTTCGCCGATGGGCTTATCTTACTCAGCTTCGTCAGGTCCCATGGAACCACCCTGAGATGTTCACTTCAGCCAGTAACAGGGCATGCATGCACCATTATATGAAAAAAACTTCAGCGCAATAGGTACCTAATTATAATTATGCATCTAGCATGTGATGTGTTCCCACATATATCAGAATAATCAATAAAAAATGCAGCGAATAAAATGTACAACTATATAAATATATCAACACAGAGATACTCCTATGTCAATTGTAAACCTTAAATGTACTGAATGTGCATTAATAAACAGTGATAGAGAAATATAGACAATGCTCCACAGTGCTTGTGAACACTTAATGGTCAAACATACTCCATGGTCATATATTCCAATGGATATATATATATAGATATACATGTATTCTGTAATATCCACAGTGCTTGTGATACTATATACAAGATAAATCGTGATAAACTGTTTATCTGTTTATCACGATTTATGTTGTATATAGTATCACAAGTACTGTGGATATTACAGATGCCATGATCCATAAGGAGTGAGTGTGAACAAAAGATAGGAGATTGGGGGTATGCGAGGAATGACCATTTAAATCCCAGAATGCCCACGGCGTAGCACAATGGCGGTGAGTTACACAGCCATTTACACTCGAGCGTGTCCTGACATGTTCTAACTTGTACTCACTCACCTGGGTTGCTCTGTTACAACAGGCTTATGGTGAATATTTTTAGAATGGCATAGGGGGTTTAAGGAGGGGTGAGAGGATGTCCACGATGACCCAAGAAGTGGAAAGCCAAACATGCAAATGATGGCTGCAAATGTAGACAGAGTGTGAATCTGTTCTGAGGAAAAGACTGTGGATTCTCCACCACAACAATGCTCCTGCACATGATGCATTAAATGCCCAGAAATTATTTCCAAAGCTTCACCATCCACCTGACCTGGCCCCCTACAATTTGTGGCTGTTTCCAAAATTAAAAAAATGCCTTAAAAGGACGCAGATTTGATGACATATTGGACATCCAGTGCACTGCGACAAAGCTACCGCGCAGCGTTCTGGAAAACAAATTCCAGGAATGTTTCTAGTAGTGGCACAGTTGTCTAGAAAAGTGCATCAGTTCACAAGGGGACTACTTTGAAGGTGACAACGGCCGCTAGTGTATAGGAAAGCAAATGTTTTTTTTGGTTTTTTTTTTAAATGGTTACACCTTGTAGTTTTAGAATAGGTGATGTTTTTGATGCTTCTTTGGTGGAAGCAAATACAGAGAAGGGTTTAATGCTACGTCTCATTTTTTTCTTATACGGCTCAGTCCACCCTATTGTGTCTCATTTAGTGCAGTCCATTTTTTTTTAAAGGGCTGCCCCATGTGTGAGAAACACGCAAAATAGGTGACTGCATGATTTTCAAAATCATGCTGCACCAAACTGCATGGTACTATGGTCTGATGTGTTTTGGGGTGTTCAAACCGAACGTCACAATGGGGAAGAAAGGGGACTTAAGTGACTTTGAACATGGCATGGCGGGCCTGAGTATTTAAAAAATTGCTGGTCCACTGGGATTTTCATACACAACCATCTCTAGGGTTTACAGAGAATGGTCCGAAAAAGAGAAAATATCCAGTGAGCGGTAGTTGTGTAGATGAAAATGTCTTGTTGATGTCAGAGGAAAATGGGCAGACTGGTTGCTGCGACATTCAGATGGTAGGGCCAGAATTTGGCGTAAACATGAAAGCATGGATCCATCCTGCCTTGCATCAACGGTTCAGGCTGGTGGTGTAATGGTGTGGGGAAGATTTTCTTGGCACTAGCATGTTGTACCTAATAAAGTGGCCGGTGATTGTATATAGTCAGCAGCATGTTGAAGACTCATTTCCATTATCTTTACAAGTTGAAGTGGCCATTTTGCTGTAGCCAGTGTCCCTGGACTTGTCATTTTAGTGCCACTACTTCAGTGCTCAAAGCAGGAATCTTTTTCCTGAAATCAGCAATGTTCTTTTTTTAGAATATTGATAAATCCTGCAGCTTGCTGTCGGTTCTCCCTCTCCTTTATATCAGGACAATGATGGATGTTTCAGGCTGTTACCTGGCGTTATGTATGAAGATGTATGGTACACAGCAGCCCTGTAAGCTGTCATTATCACCATGTCACCAGAGACTCACGCCATAGAATAATGCTGACACGTGGCACAGTGATGCTGAAAAGCCTTTTATCCTTCTTTTCTGCTGACCATATGCATTTTGTGGATTGGAGCAATATTGCAGAGGAAGCTGGCTATAGGAGTACTGCCGGCAAGGTTTACATTTCGAAGGCTCACATCTGAATTCTAAATGTAGATTTAAAAAAATATATCCAAATAAGCATTTGTCAAAAGAGAAATAAGTACATTTTTTACATGCAGCACTTTCTGCTGAATCTGGCTCTATATCGGCTTCATGTAATCCTCTACACAGCAGCACAATGAGTGCGAGTGAGTGGCCCTCCTCAATAGAGCCCTAATTAAACAGACTCTGCTGCCCTCCAATCTGAATTTTTTTTGCAGACTGGATTTGATCAGAGGTAGGCACGTGCAGGGGCGGACTGACCATTTGGAAACTCGGGCACTGCCCGAGGGCCTGGGGTCAGTAGGGGGCCCCATGAGATGCCCCTGGTACCTTTTTTCATGGGCTTTTTTAAGTTTGGGCAAGGACAAAGGGGCCCCATGATCCCCTATTGCCCGGGGACCCCATGAGTTGTCAGTCCGCCCCTGGGCACGTGTAAACGAACATAAGTCATAACATAACTCTGGGCAGCACAGTAGCTAAATGGTTAGCACTTCCGCCTGGCAGTACTAGGGTCATTGGTTCGAATCCCAACCACGGCACCACCTGCCTGGAGTTTGCATGTTCTCCCTGTGCCTGCGTGGGTTTCCTCCGGGTACTCCGGTTTCCTCCCACACTCCAAAGACATGCTGGTAGGTGAATTGGTTCCTGTCTAAATTGTCCCTAGTATGTGTATGTATGAATGTGAGTTAGGGAGCTTAGATTGTACACCCCTTGAGGGTTAGGGACCTTAGATTGTACACCCCTTGAGGGTTAGGGACTGATGTGAATGTCCAATATATATGCGTAAATTGACAGCTATATAAGTACCTGAAATAAATAAAATAAATAAGTCTGTTTTACACCTGCTTGTCTTTAGAGGTGAGTAGACCATCTGATCAGGTCAGCCTGAAGAACTGACAGGCGGACATGATCGGACTCTTAGGGTAAAAGAGTAGGAAAACAGGACTGATAATGGTGGAGGAGATAGTGACAAGAGACTGCTTTTCATGGCTTGAGGCCCTATGCACACTAGCGCAGGCACTGTAGTCCAGCTATCTGAATGGGCTGATGTGCCTGCGTTTCACGCAAGGAAAAGGAGCATGCACCTTTTCCAAAACGTATCAGCAGAGGAACTGCGTGGTCTTTTTGACTTGCGGGGTGAGAGGCCATTCAGCACCCCCTCGCATCTCGCAGTAGAAACACGTGTGGCTGCGGATGGTTACAGGTGCAGGAACGGGTGCGATTCCTGTACCTGCAACCAGCTTGCAGCGTGCAGGAAAGTGTGAACCAGGGCTTAAATGAAAGCTGTCAGAGAAACATGTAGACTGCTGCCATTACTGACCTCCCTCTGAAAATGCTAGCTGCCTGGCTGTCTTAAGTGTCAATACTTCAGAGTGGTTTAACTGGAAATAATGCAGCTAGCAAAGTTAGAGACAATTCAGACCTCTGGATCTACATACTTCATCATCAGTCAGGTAATTAGCTTTGTTTTTTAAAAGAATACTTGAGCCACAAGTATGCTTACCCACAGTATACTTCTCAGCATGTTTCCTTGAATGTGAGTGGATTGCACCTCACCCCTATGAAACGTATAAAATAGCAGAATAGGTAGGAGTGGGGTTTTCTAGGTGCATATATTACACGCCAACAAAATAAAATATTACCATTTATTTTACACAAATACAGAAACTATTTTAGTTTCATAGTTCATATCCAATAAATGCCATTTGAATTGAGATCCTCAAACGTGGCCGCTGTGGATTCGCTCCTGTTTGCCCCGTGGGCTCTCTCCTAGGATTCCATCTGATCGAGTGTTTGATGTGCCGGGTCTGAGTATCCCATTCACAAGTTTGCTTCCTGAAGAATCCAAGTAGGCGAAACATGAAGAGCCTGTGTTTGAGGATCTCAATTCAAATGGCATATATTGGATATGAACTATGAAACTAAAATAGTTTCTTTTTAGAATTTCTTATGTGTGTGTAAAATAAATTGTAATATATACAATTAATATGTAAAAAAACCCCACTACTACCTATTCTGCTATTTTTATAGATTCTTCGCAGCATAGTTCCTGCCCTCTCCCTGGAAGCATAGTTCCTCCCCTCTCCCTGGAAGCATAGTTCCTCCCCTCTCCCTGGAAGCATAGTTCCTCCCCTCTCCCTGGAAGCATAGTTCCTCCCCTCTCTCTGGAAGCATAGTTCCTCCCCTCTCCCTGGAAGCATAGTTCCTGCCCTCTCCCTGGAAGCATAGTTCCTGCCCTCTCCCTGGAAGCATAGTTCCTGCCCTCTCCCTGGAAGCATAGTTCCTGCCCTCTCCCTGGAAGCATAGTTCCTGCCCTCTCCCTGGAAGCATAGTTCCTCCCCTCTCCCTGGAAGCATAGTTCCTCCCCTCTCCCTGGAAGCATAGTTCCTCCCCTCTCCCTGGAAGCATAGTTCCTCCCCTCTCCCTGGAAGCATAGTTCCTCCCCTCTCCCTGGAAGCATAGTTCCTCCCCTCTCCCTGGAAGCATAGTTCCTCCCCTCTCCCTGGAAGCATAGTTCCTCCCCTCTCCCTGGAAGCATAGTTCCTCCCCTCTCCCTGGAAGCATAGTTCCTCCTCTCTCCCTGGAAGCATAGTTCCTCCTCTCTCCCTGGAAGCATAGTTCCTCCTCTCTCCCTGGAAGCATAGTTCCTGCCCTCTCCCTGGAAGCATAGTTCCTCCCCTCTCCCTGGAAGCATAGTTCCTCCCCTCTCCCTGGAAGCATAGTTCCTGCCCTCTCCCTGGAAGCATAGTTCCTCCCCTCTCCCTGGAAGCATAGTTCCTGCCCTCTCCCTTAGGTTGGCAGTCTGTTTATTTTTTGTAAACTTCTGTACTTCTTTTCCTGGTCAGAATGTAGTTATTCAAACAGTGGAAATATCCATAGAGCAGCATAGACGTCATCAGGGGCGGACTGACAACTCATGGGGCCCCCGGGCAATAGGGGATCATGGGGCCCCTGTGCCCTTGCCCAAACTCAAAAAAGCCTATGAAAAAGGTACCAGGGGCATCTCATGGGGCCCCCTACTGACCCCAGGCTCTCAGGCAGTGCCTGAGTTTCCAAATGGTCAGTCCGCCCCTGGACGCCATCATATATAAAAGACATGCATTGGGGGAGATTTACTAAAACTGGAGAGCTCAGAATCTGGTGCAGCTGTGCATGGTAGCCATGTTGGTCTCTCTGCACAGCTGCACCACATTTTGCACTCTCCAGTTTTAGTAAATCTCCCCCATTGTGTCTGTGGAGCAGAAATGACTTGGAGAACCCCAGAAACATGTGGGGCTTCCTTTAGGGCTAAATGACTGGACTGGTGTGCATTGTGTAGGCATGATGGTATGGAATGTTACAGTGCATAATGCTGTTTACATTTCTCTTTGTAACCTTTTATTTAGGTGTCACAAAGTGACGCCTCATTCAAGTCTATGGGATGAAGTGAGTTGGTGCTGCATAAAAAAAAAAAGTAATGTCTACATTGATATGTAACCCAGCTGACTGCATTGTTGTGGGGTGAACAGAGCGCTTGGCACACAGTTGTTTTCTATGTGCCCCAGCATTGAGCCTGTGTTGATCTGTGCAGATTTACAAAGAATAGTGTGAATGAACACTTATAGGCGGATGGCTATCACACCTCATTTTATGCTTTTGTCCTTGGTCTCCTCATGTTTCAAAACTGACATCACTCAAAATAAATCAGATACAGCCTTTTATACATTTTCAACGACTGATTTGCAAATGTTCACATTCAGTTTACATCAGTCAGCCATAACATTATGACTACTGACAAGTAATGTAAATAACATTGATTTTCTTGTTAAAATGAACTTAAAATGGGTGGAATATAGTAAGTAGCAAGTGAACATGTTGTCCCTGAAGTTGATGTATTGAAAGTAGAGAAAAAAGGGAAAGTGTAAGGATTTGAGTGACTTTGATGAGGGCCAAATTGCAATGGTGAACAGGCACCAAGGTCACATTGATGCATGTGGAGAGTGAAGGCTGACCCATGTAGTTCGATTAAATAGAAGAGCTAGTGAGAGCGATCAAGGTTCATTGATGCACATGGAGAGGGAAGACTGGTCCATGTAATGCAATCCAATGGAAGAGCTACTGAGAGCGGTCAAGGCTCATTGGTGCATGTGGCGTGCGAAGTCTGATCCATGTAATCCGATAGAATAGAAGAGCTACTGCAGCTCAGATTGCTGAAAAAGTTAACGCTGGTTCTGATAGAAAGGTGTCCGAACACACAGAGCATCGCAGTTTTCTGTGTATGGGACTGTGTATCTGCAGACCGGTCAGGGTGCCCATGGTGACCCGTGTCCATGGCCAAAAGCACCTACAATTGGCACATGAGTATCAGAACTGGACCATAGGACAATGGATGGAGGTGGTCTGGTCTGATGAATCACATTTTCTTTTACATCATGTGCATGTCCGGGTGCATGTACATCACTCACCTGGGGAAGAGATGGTACCAGGATGCAATATAGGAAGTTCAATCCATGAAGGTTCCACCTCACAACTTACAGGACTTAAAGGATCTGCTATTGACGGCTTGGCACCAGATACCACAGCATGCCTTCAGAGGTCTAGTGGTGTCCTTGTCTCGACGGATCAGAGTTGTTTTAATGGCAAAAGGGGGAGCTACTCAATATTAGGTAGGTGGGCATAATGTTATCTTTAATCGGTATGTGTGTGTATATGTGTATGTATATATGTGTGTGTGTGTATATACAGTCATGGCCGAAATTGTTGGCACCCTTGATATTTTTCCTGAAAATCAAGTATTTCACACAAAAAAGGTATTGCATTAACACATGTTTTGCTATACACATGTATATTCCCTTTGTATGTATTGGAACAAATATAAAACAGAGGCAGAAAAGCAAATATGACATAATGTCACACAAAACCCCAAAAATGGGCTGGACAAAAGTATTGGCACCCTTAACTTAATATTTGGTTGCACACCCTTTGGAAAACATAACTGAAATCAGTCGCTTCCTATAACCATCAATAAGCTTCTGACACCTCTCACCCGGAATTTTGGACCACTCTTCCTTTGCAAACAGCTCCAGGTCTCTCTTATTGGAAGGACACCTTTTCCCAACAGCAATTTTAAGATCTCTCCACAGGTGTTCAATGGGATTTAGATCTGGGCTCATTGCTGGCCACTTCAGAACTCTCCAGCGCTTCTTTGCCATCCATTTCTGAGTGCTTTTTGACGTATGTTTGGGGTCATTGTCCTGCTGGAAGACCCAGGATCTTGGACGCAAACCCAGCTTTCTGACACTGGGCCCTACAGTGCGACCCAAAATCCTTTGGTAATCCTCAGATTTCATGATGCCTTGCACACAGTCAAGGCACCCAGTGCCAGAGGCAGCAAAACAACCCCAAAACATCATTGAACCTCCACCATATTTTACCGTAGGTACTGTGTTTTGTTCTTTGTAGGCCTCATTCCGTTTTCGGTAAACAGTAGAATGATGTGCTTTACCGAAAAGCTCTATCTTGGTCTCATCTGTCCACAAGACGTTTTCCCAGAAGGCTTTTGGCTTACTCAAGTACATTTTGGCAAACTGTAGTCTTGCTTTTTTATGTCTCTGTGTCAGCAGTGGGGTCCTCCTGGGTCTCCTGCCATAGCGTTTCATTTCATTTAAATGTCGACGGATAGTTCGCGCTGACACTGATGCTCCCTGAGCCTGCAGGACAGCTTGAATGTCTTTGGAACATGTTTGGGGCTGCTTATCCACCATCCGGACTATTCTGCGTTGCAATCTTTCATCAATTTTCCTCATCCGTCCACGACCAGGGAGATTAGCTACAGTGCCATGGGTTGCAAACTTCTTGATAATGTTGCGCACTGTGGACAAAGGCAAATCTAGTTCTCTGGAGATGGACTTGTAACCTTGAGATTGTTGATATTTTGCCACAATTTTGGTTCTCAGGTCCTCAGACAGTTCTCGTCTCCTCTTTCTGTTGTCCATGCTTAGTGTGGCACAGACAGACACACAATGCAAAGGTTAAGTGAACGTCTCTCCTTTTTATCTGCTTTCAGGTGTGATTTCTATATTGCCCACACCTGTTACTTGCCCCAGGTGAGTTTACAGGAGCATCACATGCTTGTAACATTCTTATTTATCCGCAGTTGTGAAAGGGTGCCAATACTTTTGTCCAGCCCATTTTTGGAGGTTTGTGTGACATTATGTCGAATTTGCTTTCTTTCCTCCCTTTTTTTGTTTTGTCCCAATACACACAAAGGGAATAAACATGTGTATAGCAAAACATGTGTTAATGCAATACGTTTCGTGAGAAATACATGATTTCCTGGAGAAATATCAAGGGTGCCAACAATTTCGGCCATGACTGTATATATGTAAAATTTTCTGTATTTAAATAATTTTTTCTAGTCTCATAAACCATGAATTTAAAAGCGAATTTTAATTTTTTGTATTTGCATTCATAAATGTTTCTAATCTTAGTTTATCATTTTAAGTGTTTTCCCTCAATATGACATAATCAAATGCAGCCACTAGGTGGCATTACTGCCGAGGTGTTGCCATTAAAGCTCCAGCATGGGAGCCGTTGGTAGTAGTTGGAGTTCCTTGTGAATTGGGAGGCCACAGTTGTGTATCACTTTATGGTTCTATGTTCTAATGATTATGTACTTATAATATACTTTATACTGCTAGACAAATCACTATCCCATACTTTAATAACTTATTATCTACTGTCATTTATTTCAGTAGCACATTCTAAATGTGTATGACGCTTACCTCCTAAAATGTATTTATTACCTAATTATTTTAAACCAGCAAGACAAGTGTATGCGCTTTTTAATTCATCCTTTGACACCCCCTCTTCCTCCCTTTGATCGCAGTGGCTGTATAAATCTGGCTCCAACCACAGATGAGTTGCCTAATGAACATCTTACACCGCAGATTTCTTTTCAGACATTTAAGGCAGATTGTGTGGGTGCTGCACATGTTGTTTAATTCATCTATAGCGTATCCCTATGTACTATCCTCAGTGTCTATTTTATTAGGGGACAGATAGAGAATCTGCAAGGCAGACAGAAAATTCTCACAGCCTCAGATACCTTCTACATTATATAGTCTTGGATGGATATCCGGCAACAATTTCTTAAACAACCAGGCAGACTTAAACACTCCTCAATGTGATAAGTGGATAGAGTGCCCCCACATATCTGTGAGTTCCGAACTGCACTCCTCAAACTCGGCCCATTGTAAGGAATTCTCTTTCCCACTTTGCATGTTCCATTAACATTAGCGGTAGAAAATTATGGCAGGAGGAATGAAGCTTCCCCTGTCTCAATTCAGGAAAATAAGACTCCGTGCTGGGGTGGGAGAGGAGAAATTCCATGTTTGGGTGGGAGAGGAGAGACCATGTTTGGATGAGAGATTCAATGATTGGGTAGGAGAGGTAAGATTCCATGTTTGGGTGGGAGAGGTAAGATTCCATGTTTGGGTGGGAGAGGTAAGATTCCATGTTTGGGTGGGGAGAGGTAAGATTCCATGTTTGGGTGGGGAGAGGTAAGATTCCATGTTTGGGTGGGAGAGGTAAGATTCCATGTTTGGGTGGAAGAGGAGAGATTGCATGTTTTTGGAGGGGGAAGTGAGACTGTTTCGGTGCGAGAGGAGAGATTCCATGTTTGGGTGGGGAAAGTGAGACTTCATGTTTGGTTGGCAGAGGAACGATTCCATGCTTGAGTGGTAGAAGAGAGGTTCTATGTTTAAAGTGGTACAGGAGAGATTTCATGCTTGGGTGGTAGAAGAGAGGTTCTATGTTTGAGTGGTACAGGAGAGATTCCATGTTTGGGTGAGAGAGGAGAGAGTCAATGTTTGGGTGGTAAAGGAAAGATTGCATGTTTTGGGTGGGGGAAGTGAGACTCCATGTTTGGGTGGGGGACGTGAGACTCCATGTTTGGGTGGGGGAAGTGAGACTCCATGTTTGGGTGGGGGAAGTGAGACTCCATGTTTGGGTGGGGGAAGTGAGACGCCATTTTTGGGTGGGGGAGGAGAGATGCCAGGTTTGGGTGGGAGAGGAGAGATGCCAGGTTTGGGTGGGGGAGGAGAGATGCCAGGTTTGGGTGGGAGAGGAGAGATGCCAGGTTTGGGTGGGAGAGGAGAGACGCCAGGTTTGGGTGGGAGAGGAGAGATGCCAGGTTTGGGTGGGAGAGGAGAGATGCCATGTTTTGGGTGGGAGAGGAGAGATGCCATGTTTTGGGTGGGAGAGGAGAGATGCCATGTTTTGGGTGGGAGAGGAGAGATGCCATGTTTTGGGTGGGAGAGGAGAGATGCCATGTTTTGGGTGGGAGAGGAGAGATGCCATGTTTTGGGTGGGAGAGGAGAGATGCCATGTTTTGGGTGGGAGAGGAGAGATGTCATGTTTTGGGTGGGAGAGGAGAGATGCCATGTTTTGGGTGGGAGAGGAGAGATGCCATGTTTTGGGTGGGAGAGGAGAGATGCCATGTTTTGGGTGGGAGAGGAGAGATGCCATGTTTTGGGTGGGAGAGGAGAGATGCCATGTTTTGGGTGGGAGAGGAGAGATGCCAGGTTTTGGGTGGGAGAGGAGAGATGCCAGGTTTTGGGTGGGAGAGGAGAGATGCCAGGTTTGGGTGGGGGAAGTGAGACTCCATGTTTGGGTGGGAGAGGAGAGATGCCATGTTTGGGTGGGAGAGGAGAGATACCATGTTTGGGTGGGAGAGGAGAGATGCCATGTTTGGGTGGGAGAGGAGAGATGCCATGTTTGGGTGGGGGAAGTGAGACTCCATGTTTGGGTGGGAGAGGAGAGATGCCATGTTTGGGTGGGAGAGGAGAGATGCCATGTTTGGGTGGGAGAGGAGAGATGCCATGTTTGGGTGGGGGAAGTGAGACTCCATGTTTGGGTGGGAGAGGAGAGATGCCATGTTTGGGTGGCAGAGGAGAGATGCCATGTTTGGGTGGCAGAGGAGAGATGCCATGTTTGGGTGGCAGAGGAGAGATGCCATGTTTGGGTGGCAGAGGAGAGATGCCATGTTTGGGTGGCAGAGGAGAGATGCCATGTTTGGGTGGCAGAGGAGAGATGCCATGTTTGGGTGGCAGAGGAGAGATGCCATGTTTGGGTGGCAGAGGAGAGATGCCATGTTTGGGTGGCAAAGGAGACATTCCATGTTTGAGTGGCAGAGGAGAGATTCTATGTTTGGGTGGTAGAGGAGAAATTCTGTGTTTGGGTGGTAGAGGAGAAATTCTGTGTTTGGGTGGGAGAAGAGAGGTTCCGTGTTTGGGTGGGAGAAGAGAGGTTCCGTGTTTGGGTGGGAGAAGAGAGGTTCCGTGTTTGGGTGGGAGAGGAGAGATTCCGTGTTTGGGTGGGAGAAGAGAGGTTCCGTGTTTGGGTGGGAGAAGAGAGGTTCCGTGTTTGGGTGGGAGAGGAGAGATTCCGTGTTTGGGTGGGAGAAGAGAGCTTCCGTGTTTGGGTGGGAGAGGAGAGGTTCCGTGTTTGGGTGGGAGAAGAGAGGTTCCGTGTTTGGGTGGGAGAGGAGAAATTCTGTGTTTGGGTAGGAGAGGAGAGATTCCATGTTTAGGAGGAGAAAGTGAGATTCCCATGTTTGCGAGGCGGAAGTGAGACTCCTTGTTTGAGTGTGGAAGTAAGCCTTCCCAAATCTGGGATATCTATCCAAACAATATGAAAAGCCCTTACAGGACTTATCCTTTCAGCATCATCGCATGGCTTTTCTATGCATAGACTGCCCTGTTAATCTGGAAGTTTCCACTTCAAACAGAAAAAAAAAAGTAAAAAAACTAGAACTTGTATAACTCTGTATGTGACACAAAGCGGAAGATGCTTTGTAGTTGCCACTATGACCCAATACCTGGAATCCTCACTGGATGTAGATAATGACTGTAAATTGTGTAACTGTTGTGGACATGATGGGAATGGTGCTCTTCCTAGTACTGAACCAGCATTGCACCCTCACCCGTCACCTATTGCCATGTATCGGTCAAGGTGACAGCCCACTGTGGGTCTTGCACTGTATGTCAGTAATGTTTCACAATGGGTTCACCCTGCCCGGACTTCATGATATAAAAGTCATTCATTAAACAGAAGTTTTACTTTCATATCACTGCCCTGTCAGCAGGTTGTCTTGCTCAATCCCATTCATCAGGTTCACTTCTGATATTTATAGAACATGTTAAACAGGTTAAATGTTAATATTACACAATTCTATCAGTTCCATCTCCTTACTAAGCCGATTCTTCCGGATATACTCTCACTCCCAACGCACGCCGTGTCAGCCGCTACAGGTGTAATATTATTTAACAGCAGCAATTACTCCTATTTCTGCACTTTGTTCAACTCGTGAGAAGTTTTCTCAGAAAATATCAATAGTTCTACAAGCAGCACTGCACGCGATATCAACACCAGACCTGTTGTATCTATATATTCATTATTGTTATACAGTCCTACTGTGAACCTTATAATTGTCTGTTTCTATGGATTCCATAGGTTATACATTAGTAAGTATTGGGTGCGTATAGATGAGAAATAATGTGGGCAGATGGAAGAGCCTGTAGCCAATCAGACGTTGGCATAGTACAGCTGAATACAATATTTCATGTCAGCAGGGGTGGAGTGACAACTCATGGGGCCCCTGTGTCCTTGCCCAAACTCAAAAAAGCCTATGAAAAAGGTACCAGGGGCATCTCATGGGGCCCCCTACTGACTCTGGGCCCTCGGGCAGTGCCTGAGTTTCCAAATGGTCAGTCTGCCTCTGCACGTCAGTCTTTTCTGACAGTTCAGGAGGCCAGCTAACATACAGTGGATTGGATAGTTAAAGCCTAAGGCAACCCATACATTAGCCAGTTTTTCATTCAACCAGCAGGCTGAGCAAAAAAAAATGATCTAATTCCCCCATTCCAGGTGGAGAAATTCTCCCCGCTGTGTCTTTGTTTTCTGACAGAAGGGGGACTTCCCCTCCATCAGAATACACTGAGCCTGCAGTGCTCACTGGGGAAAATCCAAAAGTGCGGTTGTACAGAAGTTGATTACAACATCCACACAGTTTATTTTTATTTTATTTATTTCAGGTACTTATATAGAGCCGTCAATTTACGCAGCACTTTACATATATATATTGTACATTCACATCAGCCCCTAACCCTCAAGGGGTGTACAATCTAAGGTCCCTAACTCACATTCATATACAGGGGCCAATTTAGACAGGATCCAATTAACCTACCAACATGTCTTTGGAGTGTGGGAGGAAACCGGAGGACCCGGAGGAAACCCATGCAGGCACAGGGAGAACATGCAAACTCCAGGCAGGAGGTGCTGTGGCTGGGATTCGAACTAACGACCCTAGTACTGCCAGGCAGAAGTGCTAAACATGGATTAAACTTCAGCCAGTCCCTGCTAAACCAGCTAAATTTTGATCCTAATTTTGTTACTAAATCCACAACAGTAAAATCAGTGTGTATATGCAGTAAAGCATGCTTGTTCTATTCTCAGCATTGTGTAAAAGGGCTGTTTGTCTTCTCTGATCCTCCCCTTCTTCTAATGTCCCCAATCCATCTGCTGATAGAACAGAGCCTTAGGGGCAAGTTGCACATGTTCAGTTTGGTGTGTGTTGCTAGAGTTTTTTTTTCTTGGGAGGGTGTATGTGATCAGCACACAGGGCCAATCAGCACTGTCCAGACAGAGGGTCAGGAGTCATGCAGCCTCATAGGACAATCAGGGGAGAATGAAAGCCCCCTCCTACAAGATTAACCATTTCTCTGCTGGACACTGATAGAAGTCACAAGACTGCTATATACTGTTTATGAGAAAGTTATTTAGCCGTTTATATTTACTAAATAATTGCATTTCTATGTTGCATACTGTGGGGGCCCAGATGAAGTCAATGCAGGGTCCTGGGAGACCAAATATAGTGAATGCAGGGTCCGGGGAGACCAGATATAGTGAATGCGGGGTCCGGGGAGACCAGATATAGTGAATGCGGGGTCCGGGGAGACCAGATATAGTGAATGCGGGGTCCGGGGAGACCAGATATAGTGAATGCAGGGTCCTGGGAGACCAGATACAGTGAATGCAGGGTCCGGGGAGAGTGGATATAGTGAGTGCAGGGTCCGGGGAGACCAGATATAGTGAATGCAGGGTCCGGGGAGACCGGATATAGTGAATGCAGGGTCCGGGGAGACCGGATATAGTGAATGCAGGGTCCGGGGAGACCGGATATAGTGAATGCAGGGTCCGGGGAGACCGGATATAGTGAATGCAGGGTCCGGGGAGACCGGATATAGTGAGTGCGGGGTCCGGGGAGACCGGATATAGTGAATGCGGGGTCCGGGGAGACCGGATATAGTGAATGCGGGGTCCGGGGAGACCGGATATAGTGAATGCGGGGTCCGGGGAGACCGGATATAGTGAATGCGGGGTCCGGGGAGACCAGATACAGTGAATGCGGGGTCCGGGGAGACCAGATACAGTGAATGTGGGGTCCGGGGAGACCAGATACAGTGAATGCTGGGTCCGGGGTTTAGTAACACTTTAAGTTTAACTTGGAAAAAAAAATACAATGGGATGTGTCCCTTGTGCTTATATCTTCCAGTTCAGTAGATATCTTCCTCCTCCAATGCCCCCCTACCATCGCTGCCATAATCTTCTGGTGTGGCAGGGGTTGATGATAGAACTGAGGAGCTCTCATAGGGTCTCCTCAAGAGAGCCCAACTAGGTCCGCCCTTTCTGCCCAGCTGATCCATTCATACAAGCCATACTACAACTTCTATGAATAAAATGGGATCTATGAATGGGGGATGGGTGGATGAAAGGATCACTCCCTCCATTCATCAGCACATCAGCCATTTTCTGGGTAAGGAGGACATTATTGCTGTTACAACCCAACAGCTTGCATTGAGGACTAGAAGGGGCTTATCAGCTCTACCCCAAGCAGCCTACAGAGGCATGTTGGCTTATAGAGGGGCGGATACATTTCCCCTGAGGGCCCCTTCACACTGCCAGCACACTTAGGCCCTTTGTATTGCTGTGTTGTTTTTTTGCATGTCTTCATGTGACATGAATAGGGCAGTGCGTTCATTTGAATGGGCTATCCTGTTGTGTGACAAATACACCAAAGAAACTCCCTCACTTTTTTCAGGTGTAGCACTTGGCTCCTTTTTTACCAGGTAGTTTAGTGTATTTGCTGCATGTGAAAACGCGTTTTTTTAGGTGCAATTTACAATTAATGGCACTGAAAGCGAGATGTGCATTTTTCATGCAGTCTGTGAAAACAAGCCAAAATGTGCGTTTATGGAACACGCATATGTGAATGGAGCCTAAACCAGAGTGATTTAGTAGGCAGGCGGTTGTTAATTTTGGCTGCAGTGAGATGCGTGTTTCAGCGCATCACGCAGTTGCCTTTTTTTTCTTTTTTTTGGCAACTTTACTTGAAGTGACATGTCACCGCACAGCAGTGGGGTGCATCGCAGGCCTGTGCAGTGACACGCAGTGTCTTCCAGTGTGCTATGATAACATGTAGCATGTCTTCACTTTATTGCAGCTTGCTGCGCTGCAACTCTGGGCTGCATTGCAGTACTAATGGGGCACATAGAAAACTGTTATCTATGTGCAGTAGTGAGGACTTCCAGCATGTGAACCGGCCCTAAGGCTAGATTCACTTTTAAGCGTTTTGTGGTGCATTTTGCAGAAATGCACTACAGTCCATTTAACATGATTTCCTATGGGTGAAGTTCACATATCTGCGTTTTCAGTTGGTGTGATCTTTTGGAAAGGGTCAGGGACTTTTTTTTAAAAGCAAAACGATGCACTTTGGTTTAATAGACTTCAATGGAGACGCTGCAGAAATGCACACACAAAGAGAACACCTGAACTGAGCGATCCCACACAGTGACAGATCCGACACAACACACCACCACCAACACAGATCAGGTCCAGCAGGCACTAGAAGAGCAGGCTGTGGGATCGTGATGATGTCATCACTCACCGACACATCGCACATGTGATGGATGGCTGGGTCAGACTCACACACACAAGACATCAGAGTCAAAAATTGCCTTCCTTGGCAGGCGCAGCTCCGCCTCAGCTGATGAATGGGAAGAGAAAGGCTGGAAATCTACAGTGATCAGCAGCCGCCAGCTGGCTTGTGGTAAGGCACTGAGTCTGAGAGGAACACTGGAAGGAGCAGCAGCAAAGCTGCTGCAGTAGCTCCAGACACTGGACATCTTCCTCTGCTGCTCCTCCCCTCCCCTCAGCTGAAGGATCATTCATGACGTGGCAGCGTCCCACACAGAGTGAGTGCTGGCCTGTGCTGTGCCCAGGTGCCCCCAGGTGGCAGTGCGCTCTAGTTGGCTGCCTAGTTTGCCTAGTGGAAGCACCGTCCCTGTATACAAGGAATATCTCTTAAATGTGCACCATTTAGTATATAATCAGTGTCCCTGCAGCTTTTGACGTCACCAGCGCATGCACCCGTGCCATTCCTTCAGAGCTCTGTGCCATGGTCAAGACTCCCACGCATGTACTGGAGTGATGTTATCGCGGCTCAACCAATCAAAGCTCACAAACCCAGAAGGAAGACCGGGTGACAATGGAAGCCAGTGCGCTGGTGGAGGGCTTCGTTCTTGGATAAGTCTTTCAGAATGTGCTGGTATGCGATGCATAGTAGCACATTATGACAATATTTTGCAGGGGAAATTCTTTTTTTTTGGGGGGGGGGGGTTTGGCAATTAACGCAGGTGTCCTTATGTCTGTCATGTGATCGTGCATCACTGTGCTTACAGGTGGAAGAGGAAACCTTTTACGTGGAATCAGCCTGGATAGGACTTGTTGAAATAAACAGCTTTTTCTTCAGAACAGAAAAAAGTGTGCATTGCTCTCTGGTTACTTGTTCCTGTTTCCAACCTTGAAAGGTTTGAGGAATGCACATATCGGAGAGACCTATAAGATGGGGATAGTCTGAAGAGATCCTTTTCCTCTCATTATGATTGTCCAGCATCTTTCCTCTGCCTGAGAGTTATGGTGGACACTCATCTTCAGGCCATTATAGTCATGCGTTTATGACTGTTGTTGGTGCAGGGGCGGACTGACCATTTGGAAACTCAGGTACTGCCCGGGGTCAGTAGGGGGCCCCATGAGATGCCCCTGGTATCTTTTTCATAGGCTTTTTTGAGTTTGGGCAAGGACACAGGGACCCCATGATCCCCTATTGCCCGGGGGCCCCATGAGTTGTCAGTCCGCCCCTGTTCCGGTAAGAGTCCTACCATTACTTGGTGGTGGTTTATTTGAAGACATGCGGTGTTTGATTACACAATAACAGAATATTGGGACTTTATTCACAATTTTACTATTGGGACTTGATTATTTGTTGCTGTTTTCATTTATATAATTTTTGTTATTTATGCATTGATCTTGATAATAATGATGGTGTAGCGCGGCAATTTATTTACGCTAATTTACTGCAGCTTTAACACAGTTTTTTAGTAAATGACTACTTTTGGAATACAAGGCAAAAATTCACATCCTATTTGTCTCTTAGGGAATATGTATAATTTTCTATTTAAAAACACCTAGTCCAGATGAATGTAGCGGAGGGTTTCCAGTTCCTTGGTATGGGAGACGTTTATAAATAGCTTTTGCTGTCATCCTCATGAGCAGATCTGGTATACAGTGTGCTTGGGTGTATGGGATTCGGTCTCTTCTCGGCTCGTCTCAGTGAGATGCAGTGACAGTGTGCAGCCCGTGCCGTTCCAGCGCTGCGCCATCCTAATTACAGCCTCAGGAACAGGAACCCCGTGATGTGGAGCCGAGGACTCTGAAATAGCCACACTCAGCCATTTCTGATCAGATTGTCAGCATTAAGTAAATGTACTATTTCAGAACATCCATTCTCCATTGTAAACATTAACCCCACGCTGACCAGTCCTAGTACATTTCCAGACCTGCCGGGGGAGGGGGGGGGGTGCGCTGCTTCAGTTTGATTTATATTGCATGACTTGGGAGTGTGTTACGCTAGCAGTAGCTGTGCGCCTAACCTACTTATTAATCACATCTTCCTCATTTGCATTTGGAGCACCACAATTATATGTGTTTACATAGATTTTACCACTTAATCCGCTCTGAAGATCAGATGATCTATTATTTAAAGGCAAAGTGTATGTTTTAGTTTTGGATAGAGTAGAAAAGGGTTAGCACCTCTGTCAGATTTTTATTGATGTTTTTATTTACTAAAACTGGGGCACTCAGAGAATCTGGTGCAGCTGAGCGTGGTAGCCAATCAGCTTCTAACTTCAGCACGTTCAATTAAGTCTTAACAATAAAACCTGGAATCTGATTGGTTTCTATGTAGAACTGCACCAGACTTTGCACCAGGGGCGGACTGACCATTTAGAAACTCCGGCACAGCCCGAGGGCCCGGGGTCAGTAAGGGGCCCCATGAGATGCCCCTGGTACCTTTTTTCATAGGCTTTTTTGAGTTTGGGCAAGGACACGGGCCCCATGATCCCCTATTGCCCGGGGGCCCCATGAGTTGTCAGTCCGCCCCTGCTTTGCACTCCCTAGTTTCAGTATATAAAGCCCTGTGTGCCTGTTGGGTGAACTCGCCCTATTTATTTGTCCTGATGACACTATTGCCAGTGAGACAGAAAGTGATGGCAAAGTCTGATTTTTCGAACAAACGGGTTAAATCTTCCAATAACAATATTGTTCTGGTGACAACTTTCTGGCACTTTAGAGAGATTTCCTCTTATTTCTTGTTGTGTCCCCAGGACAGAATGTGAAGGCAAATCTCCCCAAGAGGATATATGTAGCAAAAATAAACTGACTGAAGGTTTAACCCTTCCCCACCTAATCGAAACGGAAAAGAAACCATCTATATATTTACTTTTATTACATTATTATTTAAAGTGTTCACCTTTCCGTAAAAAAATGAAAAGGTGAACACCCTACTCCCCCTTCTCCCCCCTTCCCCCAGCAAACAGCCTGACACCCACTGTACTTACCTCCCATGGGTGATGAGCAGCTGCTGTAGCACTTGGGGGATTTAAAGTTCCCTCTATTCTCCCCCTTCACTGGGCAGGGCTGCCGGGATCGCTCTGTGTGCCTCTGATTGGTCAGCGCCAGCAAATGCTCTTGCTATCCTTCCCAGAGGCCCTAAGTCAGTGGTTGTCAACTTATAAGGTAAAAGGACCTCAAATGTGGCCCCTGACGTCATCAAAAAGCCACACATAATGTATATGAAATGCTTGGGAGGACTGTCAGAAACTACAGACCTAATAGAGGAAATGAGGGGCAGAGAGTGAGGACAGGATACGTTGTTGGCGGGGGATGGCTGCAGAAGACTTTACAGAGCTGGGAACATGTTACATGAGGCTGGCAGAGATCAATGCTATTACCCCAATCAATGTTCCCACTACAGACTGCTGAGGGCCACACATCATATACCAAAGGGCTGCAGGATGGGTACCAGGGTCCTAGAGAATGAAGGGAGAGAAGAATGAGGATTTTATATACCCTTACCTTTATACTTGCTGATTGAACACTGACAGCGCATCACCTACGGCAGGGAAGTACAGCGGGCATGGTGCAGAAGGTGTTCATTTCTTCAGATAAGGTGAACTAACCCTTTCATTTTATTTTACACTTTTTACTGAATGATGAACACTGCACAGCTGAGTGTTTTTACCAAAGTTAGCTCATTTTTAATCTGTTAAAATTGTTTTTTTTATTTTTTTTTGTTTTTTTACTGGTATTTGTTGCATATCGTCACAACTTGTGACAGTGTTACTCCCAAACAGACTTCATTGTTTGCAGATAGGTGAAGTGTTCACCTCACATCCAATGACTTGAAGTAGAATAAAAAAAAAAAAATCTTATAATTACACTGCACACAATTGGATGTTTGAAGTAGGTTTGCGTCCCCGGTCTTTACATTTTAGTAAATTAGGCCCAAGGCTTTACAAGCACAGGCTTGGTTGCAGAAATCATCGAGCAATGATTTCCGGGCTTTGTTGGTCACACCTGTCCTAGAACTTCCCCCCTGGGGGAGGGGGGGGGGGTTGCATTATGTCAGTTAAAAAGTATTTTGCTTACCTAAAAAAGCAAAAACAAACCACCAGCAATTCAACCTGTGAGAATGCTAAGGCTTGCTATACACTAGTAGATTTTCGAAATTCTTTGTACATTTGATGACCAGACAAATGTGTTTCGAAAGTACTGCAATATTTTGTTTTCAACATTCGATTTTGGAATGAATGTAACCTCCGGAATGAAAACCACATTCACTGTTAGAAATTTGTTCGCTTGAGAACAATTTTCCATCCTGCTCTTTTAAATTTCATTTCTCAATGCTGTAGGTGAAAACAAACATCAATTTGACCCCACTAATGGATAGAAAACTAAACGACCGTTTTTAAAACGAAAACATTTGAATGGAACTTCACTTTTGGCTCTTTTTTTTTTTTTTTTTTTTTTGTGGGGGGGGGGGGGGGGGGGAATAGGTATCTAGTTTTGAAAGGTACCTGCTCCCACATCCGCTGCAGGGCCATTCCCAAAGCGCAGCACAGCTCATGCATGTGCAGTGGGAAGTCCACTGTGAAGCTGCAAGGGGTCACCATTGTCTTCCCACACTAAAAATGTCAGGGACCTAAAGACCGGTGAAGAATCAGGGTGTGGACGATGCTAGATCCCTGGACGGGTAAGTGTCCTTTTTCCCAAACCACTGTGGTGCACTAGTCGCACCCCATGTTTCCCAATGAGTACCATTTTATATCTGTGCAACTTCAAGTTGTAGCGACTTGAAAGTAGTTTCTGCACTATTTTGGTCTGACTGTCATGCTACTTGAGAGCCATAGACTTCAATGTAAACCCTCCAAAATCGCATGAAAGTCGTACCTGAATGATATACATGCGACTTGTGCGCAACTTTGTACAGCACAATCATACTTGGTCAAAGTTGCATCAAGTCGCACTGTAAAGTCGCAATGAAACTCGCACGATTTTGAAGTCGCACAAGTGTGAATGGAGCCTAAATAATTGTGAATCAAAAAAGTTCATAAATAAAAATTCTCTCCTGTAATCAAAATACATATGAAAACAAATTGGCAAAAATTCATAAAAGTTCATAACAGGAGCGGACTGACCATTTGGAAACTCGGGCGCTGCCCAAGGGCCCGGGGTCAGTAGAGTGCCCCATGAGATGACCATGGTACCTTTTTCATAGGCTTTTTTGAGTTTGGGCAAGGACACAGGGGCTCCATGATCCCCTATTGCCCGGGGGCCCCATGAGTTGTCAGTCCGCCCCTGGTTCATAAATAATTTTCATAAAGTAAAAGGAAACAACCAAGTGTTAGATATAAGCAAATGTGCTGAATTGTGCCCCTAGCAACAACGGCAATGATCTTGTGCTTCTAATCCACACCACTGTGCATACCACCACAGAGGGATATCTAAGCCTCTTACTGGAAACCAAGACCTCTGTTACAGAAGGACTGACAGAGCTTTAGGGAGAAACCCCTCTAGGGATGGATGGATAGGTCCCCGCTCTGCTTCAGTTGTAAACACCCAGCTTGAACAATCCGTAATGATACCGCTCTTTACTCCTTATAACGCCGTCATGCACCAGATACAACTCCAAAATGAATTACCTGGAATAGCCACATGTAAAAGGAAGGGGATTGCTCCTGGTGCATTAAGTTAAAAGTATGTTTTATTTAAAAATGGACATATACTCACATCTGGCACAGTAACAAAGCATATCATATAAACCGCTTCCAACACCCCAGCAGGCGTTATGACTTCACCGCCAAACTCATCCCGACGTGTTTCGTCCAAATGGACATCGTCACTGGGGCCACGGAGGTAGAGGTCCTTTTATTAAAAGTCATCAGCTTCAGTATTTGTGGCTGCTGACTTTTAATTTTTTTCTTTCTAGGATGAAGATCATCTTTAAAGAATTGATCAGATTTCTCTACAAATGGACACTCAGATATGATCTGGTCCTAATCAAAGTTGTAATAATAGACACTGAACAAACACACAGCCGTTTACATTACTGCATCTTTGTCAAACAAAAGGTTTGTTATTTTTGATTCTCGTCTGTAAGTTAGAGTGTGGACTAAGACAATTCTAATGGGGACGTAAACACTTCTTTTATTCAATCAGTAAATTCATGAATGTCGTTCTCTGTGTCAGAGTGAAAGTATAATGCTGACCTTCCAATGTGATGATAGCATCGGGTACAATGGAAGATGCAGTACGGCAGTCGTTGTGCCTTTTTACAATGTGATGTCTGTAATAACATTTTCATGCCGTGTATTTCTATATGACCTAGTTTTTCTGTAATCCTTGTTCTTTTCTGTAATCCTTATGATGTTAGTATCTTTAATGAAAAGATGAAATGTTAACATGTTTTCTTTCTCTTTACAGAAGAGCCAGAGCTGGTACAATGTGAGTAAACCTCTATTCCAGTTCATCTTCTTTATGTGCTTATTAATGTCATGTCTTTTGGCTTATCTGCCTTGCTGCATGAATGTCATGTTTACTGCTTTCAAGTAGCAGGTAAGTGCTGCCTCCTGCTGGTCACTTCGTAGTATTGCTCCTCTTTACTGCACAGGTTGTTTCTGATGGGGGGGGGGTAATTGAGTGGTTACTGTATTCTTCAGAGGGTTCCACATAAACTGGATGAGATTGGGGCATGTAAATACGCTTGATTACGTCTTCAGATAAAGCCTGATTCCAGTCACAATAATTTAGTTTTTGATGTGGGAATGGTATAGAACCTCTATCATGTTTTAAAGCCCAACCCTGGGCAAATAAAAAAGCACCACTTGCAGTTGGGCTATGCTCGCAGTTTATTTATTTGATCTTTCGCTCCTTCCTGCAGTTTCTGCACCCTCGCGTTCTAGGATTCTGACGTCATTAAGACCAGAGCAGGGTCTGTAGCTTGCTCTGGACATGAGGACACCTAGGGACAGTCCATCTGGATCATGGGGGAGCGGAGGATCAGGTAAGTAAAATTGTTTCCCCTCTCCCCTAAAAAAAAAATTAGCTACCCGTGTTTCCCTGGAAATAAGACACTGTCTTCTATTTTTTTTGGCTCAAAAAAACACACTAGGTCTGATTTTCGGGGTAGGTCTTACTTTTTTAAATGTCCAGGTGTGGACAGGGGGTGCAGAGGTGAGCTGCAGGCAGTTGTGGATGAGTGTTACTATGAAGAGGGCCAGTTGATGCCAGTTGTGAGCTGCAGTCAGGTGTTGCAGGGGTGACTTGACAGGTGAGTTTCAGACAGGGTGCAGATATGAGCCACAGACAGGGTGAAGGGGTGAGTTGCAGACGGGGAATGCAGAGGTAAACTGTGGCCAGGAGGTGCTGAGCTGTGGCCAGGGGGTGCAGAGCTGAGCTGTGGCTGGGGGGTGCAAAGGTGGGCTGCAACTCAGCTCACCTATGCATCCTGTCTGCAACTCCCCTAACTCAATTTACCTCTGCAACACATCACCTTTGCACATCCCCCCCTCCCCCTGCACTTCCCTCATATGGTTAGCTAGTTTTGCAAAACACAGGTGTCAGCAGCCCCTCTCTATAGTAACTCCCGTTTCGGGTCCTATCTTCCCACACAGTGCACCAAGCGCACTTACCGCTCCGCCTCTTCCCCACTGGCCGGTGATCACCCCTGGGGTATCGGCTTCCATGCATTAGACTGCAGGAGGAGATGCACCACCCCTAAACACACTGCATACTGCACCCCCAGATATCTGTTCCTTCCCTGACCCACAGTGAGTACAGAGGTAGGGAGGTTCTGTGGGGGCGGATGGTGCTGTCACTTCAGCCACACTTCTGTGTTTATAAGAGACAGTAGATATGGGTGTGCGCATGGCCAGTGCCGGAGGTGGCGGAATGGACTTCCGCCATGTTCCAGCTGAAAAAAAGCCCTGATCACAACTAGGTCTTATTTTCGGGGTAGGTCTTCTACTTTAGCAATTCCCAAAAATAGCACTAGGTCTTATTTTCAGGGTAGGTCTTATTTTAGGGGAAACAGGGTATTAACCCTTGCAATGTGGATGCAGCCCTACTGCAAGGGATATATATATATTTTTTTTTATTACTAACAAACATGTCATACTTACCTGTTATGTGCAATGGTTTTGCACATAGCAGCTCTGACTCTCCTTTTCTGGGCTCCCCCACTGGTGCTTCTGGCTCCTCCCCCTTCCGAGTGCCTGCGGGGGACCCCAGAAGAGGAGGATCAGAGCTGCTCTGTGCAAAACCACTGCACAGAACAGGTAAGTATGACATGTTTAGTTTTTTTTTTTTTTTAATTACCTTTACAATCACTTTAAAGCCCAACTCTGGGCAAATAAAAAAAAATCACTTGTAGTAGGGCTGCATCCACATTGCAAAAGGGTTAATAGCTCATTTTGTGTAGGGGAGAGGGGAAACCATTTTACTTGATCCTACGCTTGTGCCGGCTCAATCAAGAAATGGGCTGTGATTGACAGCAGCAGGAATCAATGTCTCCTGCTGCTGCCTGCATGTCCTGTGAGGAGAGAGAGTGCAGAGAGAGACGCTGCTCTCATGCACATCACTGGATTGAGATCGGTCTCAGGTAAGCATGGGGAGGGGGGAAGAGGAAGCTGCACAAAGAAGGTTTTTTACCTTCATACAGAGAATGCAATAAAGCGGAGTTCCACTCAAAAGTGGAAGCTCCGCTTATTTGCCTCCTTCCCCCCCA
The DNA here is from genome assembly GCF_062004578.1 of Staurois parvus. Classification (NCBI taxonomy): domain Eukaryota; kingdom Metazoa; phylum Chordata; class Amphibia; order Anura; family Ranidae; genus Staurois; species Staurois parvus. Next base: position 968,528 of record NW_028318070.1, read on the forward strand.
CTGCCATATTTAGCACCGTTTGGCGGGGAGGGGGGAGCAGATACCTGTTTTTGACAGGTACCCGCTCCCACTTGAGGCTCAGTTCGCCACGACGAAGTGAGCCGGAAGTTCGGCCCCCTCCTCCCTCCTGCAGTCTCCTGGGAACTTTCATGGGTCCCAGAAGACTGCCAGACCAATCAGGAGGTGCAACTCGCGCATGCGCAGTGGGCACCAGGCTGTGAAGCCGCAAGCTGTCAGCCTGGTGCCCACAGTTGAGATGCCGGCGCTGTAGAGGAGACAAGGGGAGAAAAGATGGTGCAGGTGACCCCGGGACAAGCAAGTGTGTGTGTTTATTAAAAATCATCAGCTACAGTTTTTGTAGCTGCTGAAGTTTAATAACATAAAAACGGCTGGAACTCCATTTTAAGGTAACAAAACCTTCCACCTTTACAACCATTTTAAATTCTGGGTTCCTGCTGGGTAGATTCCTCTTACTGTACATTTGCCAGGGCAGTGTCGTCACCCCTTCTTTTTATTTAATGTTATGCTTTTTTATTCATCTTTTCTGGGTTCATTCTTTCAGCATAAACCATCTGCATGGAGTTTGCATGGTGTCTACCCACAACACAAAATATACAGTTGTGTCCAAAATTATTCAACCCCCACTGAAATTGAGTGTTTTGGCCAGTTTGACATTGCTTTTGATCATTCAGTCATCTTGCTTACATTTACATTAAAGAGGCACTTGTAGGTCAGACAAATATAACATAACAGTTATAATGAAATAACCACAAATGTCTTTTCTGTGCTCACAGCATTATCAGTTTTATTCAACCCCCAAGTGACATTCAATCTTAGTACTTAGTACAGCATCCTTTTACAGTTATAACAGCTTTTAAACGTGAAGCATAGCTTGACACAAGTGTCTTGCAGCGATCTACGGGTATCTTCGCCCATTCTTCATGGGCAAAGGCCTCCAGTTCAGTCACATTCTTAGGCTTGCGCACTGCAACTGCTTTCTTTAAGTCCCACCAGAGGTTCTCAATCGGATTTAAGTCTGGTGACTGCGATGGCCACTCCAAAATGTTCCAGCCTTTCCTCTGCAACCATGCTCTAGTGGACTTGGAGGTATGCTTGGGATCATTGTCCTGTTGAAAGGTCCAACGTCTCCCAAGCCTCAGGTGTGTGACGGACTGCATCACGTTTCCATCCAATATCTCCTGGTACTGAAGAGAATTCATGGTACCTTGCACACGCTGAAGCTTCCCTGTACCTGCAGAAGCAAAACAGCCCCAAAGCATGATTGACCCTCCACCATGCTTCACAGTAGGCAAGGTGTTCTTTTCATCATAGGCCTTGTTCTTCCTCCTCCAAACATAGCGTTGATCCATGGGCCCAAACAGTTCTAATTTTGTTTCATCAGTCCACAGAACACTATCCCACAACTTTTGTGGTTTGTCCACATGGCTTTTGGCATACTGCAGTCGACTCTTCTTATTCTTTGGAGACAGCAAGGGGGTACGCCTGGGAGTTCTGGCACGGAGGCCTTCATTACGCAGTGTGCGTCTTATTGTCTGGGCTGAAACTTCTGTACCCACATCTGACAAATCTTTTCTCAGTTCCTCAGCAGTCACACGGGGACTTCTCTCCACTCTACGCTTCAGGTAGCGCACAGCAGTCGAAGTCAGCATCTTCTTTCTGCCACGACCAGGTAGCGTTTCAACAGTGCCCTTTGCCTTGAATTTGCGAATGATGCTTCCTAAGGTGTCTCTTGGTATGTTTAACATCTTTGCAATCTTCTTATAGCCATTGCCCTTCCTGTGAAGAGAAATCACCTCTTCTCTTGTCTTCCTGGACCATTCTCTTGCCTTCACCATGTTTGTAACCACACCAGTAAATGTCTAGAAGGAGCTGAGTATCACAGTCATTTTAAAGCTGCCTAATTGGTGCTTATTATGCTTGATTGCTGCTCGGTGACATCCACAGGTGTTTTCAATACCTGATGGAAAGCACCTGTATGAACCTCTGTTCTTCAGAGTGGTAGTCTTTAAGGGGTTGAATAATTGTGGCAATGAAGAAACCACATAAGAACCATTTACTACTGTATTACATAAACAATTGATGTCATTTTAGTTGCATTTGGGTAGTTACAACGTCCTTGTAGGATTTGATTCTGAATACAATTCCAAATGTACACTATAGTCCCTAAACCCCTTTACAGCATTGGGGGTTGAATAATTTTGGACACAACTGTACATCTACGTTAACTGCCATGTGATCCATCTGAACCCTTTTGTGCAGTAGGGTAAAGGAGCCATTGAATAGTGAGCTTCTTCAGGGTTTGGTAAAATATTAGTGATTCTAAGTACACTTCCTGTATGATATAATTTGATGCTTTATAAATACAGAAATAAAAACAATCACAACCCTCCCTCTTAGATTGTAAGCTCCCAGGATCAGGGCCCTCCTTACCCTCTTGTATTGAACTGTATTGTTGCTGTATTGTCTCCCTTTATATTGTAAAGTGCTGAGCAAACTGTTGGCGCCATAAATCCTGTATAATAACGAATTCTACATTGCAAGGCTATAAATACCTCTGATACAATCCCGGGAGGAGACTAGGCTGTTCAGGGCTTCACTAGAGGGCGGTAGTGAGTGCTGCCTGCAGAAGAAAACACTCATTACTATTCATGGGGATCCTCAGTGAGTATAGGATATGAATATGTCACTCCATTCTGGCCATAGAACAGACACAGGGAATGCCTTCAGTCTTATCATTATCAGAGGTACTGTAAAGATACAGAAATGGCAAAGATATATTGGTATATATACACACAGTGATGACTCATTGGGAATATCCCAGGAAAACAAATTCCTCCTTTTAGTAAATGTCTCATCACCCTGTTTATACAATACAAGAGTTGTGTAAAAACCAAGCTGCCCACTCAAATATGGAGACTGAGTGACAGGGAATTATATTCAATGCTAAATCCACACTGACGATATGCTAAACCATCTCTAATAGTGCCCATATCATTTTATCTTCCAGATACGGCATTTGTAGAGTCTGTGTATGTCTTACTGGCAGCTTATATTCTGTCATATACAGTGGGTATAGAAAAGAGTCACCTCCTTTAAATTTAAGCACATTTTGTTGTTTTGCAGCCTGAAATGAAGACAGGCACAGTTTTTGTTTCATCCAGATTTATTTACTCAGTGCAACTTAGAACTTCCAAATGAAAGATAACACCAACATATCAGAAAAAAATAAAATATAATTCAAAAACAGAATCACTGAGTTGGAAAAAGGATCAACCCCCTTGTGTCAGTATTTTGTTGAACCACTTTTTGCTTTAAATCCAGCCTTTAGTCTGTTGGGATGTCTCTACTAACTTCTAGATCTAGACTTTGCAATATTTGCCCGCTCTTCTTTGCAGAACTGCTCAAGTTCAGTGAAAGCATCTCATACTAGCAGATTATGAAGGACTTGCCTTAGAATGAAGCCCTCCAGCGCCGCACTGTCACCGCTGCAGGGGCTTCCACGTTCACCCGGTCTTCCTTCTGGGTTTGCGAGCTTCGCCCATCTGACTGGCCGAGCCGCGATGACGCATGTGCATGGGAGTCCGGGGCCACAGCATAGTACTCTGAAGGAATGGCACGGGTATGCTGTTCCTTCAGAGTGCATGCGACGACTCTCAAAAGGAGTTAATACCTCCTAAATGGTGCACGTTTAGGAGATATTAGTTTTACCTACAGCTTTATTATAAGCTTACCTGTAGGTAAAAGTATATAAAAAAGAGTGCACTACCCTTTTAAATTTGATGGTGACCATTTGTGGACTGCAGTTTTTAAGTCATTCTACAGATTTTCAATGGGGTTTAGGTCTGGGCTCTGCTTAGGCCATGTAAGGACATTCACCTTTTTCTCCTTCAACCACTGTGGGCTCATTGTTGCTGTGTGCCTTGGGTCACTGCCATGTTGGAAGGTAAACCTTCTTCCCATTGACAACTTTCTGGCAGAGGGCAGCAGATTTTCCTCTAGAATTTGACAGTATTTTGCTCCATCCATTTTTCCTTCTGTCCTGACGTGCTCCAGTCCCTGCTGCAGAGAAACCCCCATAAAAGGATATTCCCACCTCCATGCTTTACTGTAGGAATGGTGTTATTTGGATGGTGAGTTGGATTGGATTTCCGCCAGAAATATTGTTTAGTGTTGATTCCAAATAATTAAATTTTAGTCACATCTGACCATAACACCTTTTTCCATGTGGCCTCTGAATCTTCAAGGTGCGTTTTAGCAAGGTTCAGTGGTGACTGAATGTGGCTTTTCTTAAAGAGTGGCTTTTTTCTTGCAACCCTCCTTTACAAGCCACATTTGTGGAGAGTTTGTGATATTGTTGTCAAATGCACACAATGACCACTCTTTGTTATAAATTCCTACAACTGCTTCAGAGTTGCTGTAGGCCTCTTGGTAGCCTCTCTGACCAGTTTCCTCCTGGCTCTTTCATCCAGTTTGGAGCGACTTCCTGATCCAGGGAGGGTCTGTGTTGTTCCAAATACCTTCCACTTCTTATTAATAAACTTCACTGTGCTTCTAGGCATTGATAACGCCTGCCCACAACTTATGACAGTGCCTTGCCACCCATAGTTGATTGTTTGCTTCAGTTGCACTACCAGGGACTGAAATGCTCCAGGAGTGCTCTTTACATGCTGAGCTAGTCAAAATGACCACAACTAATCACATTTGAAAGTCAAATGGCTTTGTGTGCCATTGAGAAGATGATTATCTACACCTGATTGAGTTTACAAGTCATTTTTAGGTGGGGGTGATCCTTTTTCCAATTCAGTGATTTTGTTTCTGAATTTTTTTTTTCTGACATGTTAGTCTTATATCTTTCATTTGCACCTATCGCATGCTGAGCGGAGAGTGGGAGAGCAGGGCATGTGGGGATGTATACCTCGGTGTTTGCCATTGGAGGATGGAGGCAGATGCTCCAGATTCTCAGCTGTAGGGGAGGAGAGAAAGCTGCGGGAATTTAAAATTCATGCAGCTTTTTCTCCTCTCAGTGCAAGGATGACAATATGGGCTAGACAGCTTCTGAATGGTCAGAACGGTCACACTGCTGACTAATCGGAAGCTGTCAAGCCTGTACTGTCATCCCTGCAAGGAGAGGAGAGATAACTGCAGGGATTTCAGATCCCTGTAGCTTTCTCTCCTCTCCTACAGCTGAGAATCTGGGGTATTTGCCTCCATCCTCTACCTGATAGCCGACACCAGCATAATACATCCCCACATGCCCTTCTCTCCCACTCTCTACTCAGCATCGGATTGGTGCAGTGAGGTTTCCAGCACCACTCCTGTGTGAACTCAGGCTATGACAAACCTGGGTTCACACACGAGCAGTGGGAAAACCGCTTGCAATTTGAACAAGAATAGCATGCTATTCTTTCCGGTGCAATTTGTGTCCATACATTTTGTATTCAAGTGTACAATCCAAATGCACACTTTCCTGCGTTAAAAATGGTTGTGTGTGTATAAGTGGGTGCTGCCGCGATCGTCAGCTGGAATGGAACAGAATCTGCAAGGGAGAATGTCACCAGCACACTGAGGATCACCAATATGGGTCCAAAAGTTTTAATGAACGATCACATTACAGTTACAGCAAGGCAACGTTTCGGAGTCTCGCAGGACCCCTTCATCAGGAATTCTCGGTGTGCCGGTGACATTCTCCCTTGCTCATACATTTTGTATTGACACAAATCGCACCGCAAAGTATCAGTTTGGGTATTGGGAGAATTTTCACGACTACGAGTACTCATGAAAATACTCGGCATCGACACAAGTGCATCCCTGTTTGTAGATATAGTAATTTGTAGCTGGGGTTCCCTGAAACCGGAAAGTTATTTCAAGGGTTCCTTTGTGTTGAAAAGGTTGAGAGAGGCTGATTTGGTGGGATGGTCACTGGGAGGGATATTCCTTCCATTTCGGGTCATTGGGAAGAGTTCCCTCTTCCAGATAGCTGAAAAGGTCAATGATGTCAGAGGTAGAAATTTCCCATTGCTCAAGGAACCCCTAGCAACCCCTAGATGAACCTTAGTTGAGAATTGCTGCTACATTATGGAGCTAGAATACCCTAAGCTCCCATATGGACAGGAACAGGATTGAGAATTATGGCAGCAAGAGCTTGCAATGGCTATCCAAGACATAAAGCCAGTGGCTGTCTGCCCACCAGGTTCCTTTTATGACTGAAATATCACGTTTGGGTACACTGACCCTTTAAGATTGTAGACCAGATAAGTTTCAGAGGCAGAAACGTTTTTTTTCACATCCCTCAGAAAAATTTACTGACTACTGTGCACCATCCTACAACTTTCACTGGGCACATGGCCACCTCTCCCTTTCCAGGATTGCACACACCAGCGCCCTGGTAGTTCCTTGAGAATTACAAGCCATCAGCTGCAATGGTTGACGGTACTTGTAGTTCTCCTATTCACAAAACTGTTTTCAAATTGTGACAGTGAGTTTGGGAAGAAGATCCCCTGCCTGCTGTCACAAAAGAGTGAGGGCTGCTGATGTAGTAACACGTTACACCCTGAATATGGATGTAACATATTATGAAAGGTGAACTTCTCCCTAGGCTTTTCACAGGAGCTGCTCTCCTCTGAAAAGCCTAGGGAGAAGTTCACCTTTCATAATATGTTACATCCATATTCAGGGTGTAACGTGTTACTACATCAGCAGCCCTCACTCTTTTGTGACAGCAGGCAGGGGATCTTCTTCCCAAACTCACTGTCACAATTTGAAAACAGTTTTGTGCACATAGAAGGTCTGAGGGCTTCCTCTAAATGGTACAATTGTGAATACCCTCTAAAATTGTGAAGATCTAAGTATGTGCCAACACCCTAAGAAAAGAGGTGTGTTACTGGCCAGATCATTAGGTGAAAATAAAGAAAAAAGAGAGAAAACTAATGCAGCCACCATATCTATGGACTGGTAAGCTGCAATATACCAGATCTTTGTTTCAGGTATAGGCGAAACTTGAAAAATTAGAATATCGTGCAAAAGTTCATTTATTTCAGTAATACAACTTAACCACTTGCCCTCCTGAGGATTTACCCCCCTTAATGACCACGCCTCTTTTTGCTACTCGGCACTGCACTAATTCAACTGATAATTGCGCGGTCATGCAATGCTGCACCCAAACGAAATTTACGTCCTTTCTTTTCACACAAATAGAGCTTTCTTTTGGTGGTATTTGATCACCTGTGCGCTTTTTTTATTTTTCACGGTATAAACAAAAAAAGACCAAAGTTTTTATAGAAAAACTATATTTTTTACTTTCCGCTATAAAAAATATATAGTAAACTCAAAGTTAGTTTAGGCCAAAATGTATTCTGCTCCATGTTTTTGGTAAAAAAAATCCCAATAAGTGTATATTGATTGCTTTGTGTGAAAGTTATAGCGTCTACAAACTATGGTATAGATACTGCAATTTACGCCATTTTTTTGCTCTACAGCGCTGCGCTAGTTTAATGGACAATTGCGCGGTCATGCAATACGGTACATAAATGAAATTTATGTCCTTTTTTTCACACAAATAGAGCTTTCTTTCGGTGGTATTTGATCGCCTGTGCGGTTTTTTTATTTTTTGCGCTATAAAAAAAAATGCTGATCATTTTGAGAAAAAAAACAATATTTTGGACTTTTTGCTATAAAACGTACTGTAAAAATCAAGTTTCGTCATAAATTTTGGCCAAAATGCATTCTGTGACATGTCTTTGCTAAAAAAAAAACCCCAATATGTGTAAATTAATTGGTTTATGTGAAAGTTATAGCGTTTACAAATGGCGGGAAAGATACTCAGATTTTTTTTTTTTTTTAATACTAATAATGGCGGTGATCAGCAACTTATGGCGTCGATCAGTGACTTATGGCGGCAATCAGCGACTTATGGCAGGACTGCAGGACTGCGGCGGACATTCTGACACTGGGGGGGAACTAACTTGGGGTCACTGACATCCCCAGTAACACCAAAACAGTGATCAGTGCAAAAAAAAAAAAAAACACTGACACTGTACTAGTGGCACTGGGGAAGAAGGGGTTAACTTTTTTATTCACTGAAAGGATTAACTGTGTGAGGGGAGTGTTTTACTAGGGGATGGGGGTGTGTACTGCACGGAACACGCTGATCGGGAGAGATAAACTCTTCTCTCCTGATCAGCGTGTCAAGAGCTGTCAGGGAACTGACAGAAAGCGGTAATGACTGGTCGTGACCCAGCGACTGACACTCGTGGCCGGGATCGGCGGTGCGCCTCGCGCACGCCCCCTACCTGTTTGCAAATGCGTGTTTTAAAATGTGCTTTTGCCCAGCCGTGCCGACCTGCCGCCGTATTTCTACAGTGGCTGGTCGGTAAGTGGTTAACAGGTGAAACTAATATATATGAGAGACTCATTACATGCAAAGCAAGATAGTTCAAGCCGTGATTTGTCATCATTGTGATGATTATGGCTTACAGCTCATGAAAACCCCAAATCCACAATCTCAGAAAATGAGAATATTACATGCAATCAATAAAACAAGGATTGTACATAGAACAATATCGGACCTCTGAAAAGTATAAGCATGCATATGTACTCAGTACTTGGTTTGGGCCCCTTTTGCAGCAATTACTGCCTCAATGCGGCGTGGCATGGAAGCTATCAGACTGTGGCACTGCTGAGGTGTTATGGAAGACCAGGATGCTTCAATAGCGGCCTTCAGCTCTTCTGCATTGTTTGGTCTCATGTCTCTCATATTTCTCTTGGCAATGCCCCATAGATTTTCTATGGGGTTCAGGTCAGGTGAGTTTGCTGGCCAATCAAGCACGGTAATCCCACGGTCATTGAACCAGGTTTTGGTGCTTTTGGCAGTGTGGGCAGGTGCCAAGTCCTGCTGGAAAATGAAGCCAGCATCCCCATAAAGCTCGTCTGCGGAAGGAAGCATGAAGTGCTCCAAAATCTCCTGGTAGACGGCTGCGTTGACCCTGAACTTAATGAAGCACAGTGGACCAACACCAGCAGATGACAAATCAACACAGACTGTGGAAAATTCACACTGGACTTCAAGCATCTTCCAGTGTGTGCCTCTCCATTCTTCCTCCATACTCGGGGTCCTTGGTTTCCAAATGAGATGCAAAAGTTGCTCTCATCAGAAAAGAGGACTTTGGACCACTGAGCAACAGACCAGGTCTGTTTTTCTTTAGCCCAGGTAAGACGCCTCTGACATTGTTTGTTGTCCAGGAGCGGCTTGACAAGAGGAATACGACATTTGAAGCCCATGTCCAGGATCCGTCTGTGTGTGGTGGCTCTTGATGCACTGACTCCAGCTTCAGTCCACTCCTTGTGAAAGTCCCCAACACTTTTGAATGGCCTTTTCCTGACAATCCTCTCCGGGCTACGGTCATCCCTGCTGCTTGTGCACCTTATTCTTCCACACTTTCCCCTTCCACATAACTTTCTATTAATGTGCTTTGATACAGCACTTTGGGAACATCCAACTTCTTTTGCAATTACCTTTTGAGGCTTTCCCTCCTTATGGAGGGTGTCAATGATGGTTTTCTGCACAACTGTCAGGTCAGCAGTCTTTCCCATGATTGTGATTCCTACTGAACCAGACTGAGAGATCATTTAAAGGCTCAGGAACCCTTTGCAGGTGTTATGGCTTAATTAGCTGATTAGAGTGGGACACTTTGAGCCGAGAATATTGCACCTTTTCACAATATTCTCATTTTCTGAGATTGTGGATTTCATGAGCTGTAAGCCATAATCATCACAATGATGACAAATCACGGCTTGAACTATCTTGCTTTGCATGTAATGAGTCTATCTCATATATTAGTTTCACCTTTTAAGTTGCATTACTGAAATAAATGAACTTTTGCACGATATTCTAATTTTTCGAGTTTCACCTGTATAAAACCACTTTACCTTGTCTGTAATCTACTTTTATTTGTAAACACTTGGAGCTGGTACTGCACTACCTTGGGGCGGCTTCAGCTACCTCTCTGCCCTCCACAGAGCACACTGTGTACTTTATGTGTAAATACTGAGCTCGGGGTGAAAAAATATTTTTATGACTTTAGAGGGGAAACCTGAACAAAGGGGTATTAATATTTACCGAGCTTTGTTCTTTATTCTACATGGACTGTGTGATCAGTCAGCCTAATAATCACTGGAATTCCATGCGATTATATTTTCCATGTAAGAACAGTGTGTATATTATATAACACATTTCAGATTTTTTCTGTAAACAGTTCAGTGTCGGGCCATGTTCTCTCTTGCTTCCAAATCAATCTTTTCTTTGGTTGATATCCAGGGGTGTAGCCCAACTGTCCCACCCTAAATTCTGCAGATAAACAGCAGAGGAAGGATAGTCCAGATGGTGTGTTTACATTGCATGTTGATTATTTTGCAGAGCTAGACAGGCCTTAGAAAATTAAAGGTACACCTGTGTGTGCTGAAAGCTGCCATATCATGTTTGGCCTGTCAGTTGACCAGGCATTACCCATGTAGCTTACTCAGTCCTCTGTTCTGTACAGGTGAGACTGCTAGAATGAAGACCCCAATCTCCTGATTTTGGCAGGTTTTTTTAATTTGTACAGGTATTGGGATTATGAAAAAAAGGTGTAATTCTGTATAAATGTCTCCAACATAGGATGAGGAATTGAGGCAGATCAGTCACTAGAGGCTTAAAGACTAATTTTGAGTATTGCAATTTAAACAAAGTTACATTTTTCCAGCTATGGCCAATATAACTGTGTATATACAGCGCATCCAGAAAGTATTCACAGCGCTTAACTTTTGCCACATTTTGTTATGTTACAGCCTTATTCCAAAATGGATAAAATTCATATTTTTCCTCAACATTCTACAAACAATACCCCATAATGTCAACGTGAAAGAAGTTCATTTTGAAATCTTTGCAATTTATTAAAAATATAAAAAACAACAAAAAACCCCCCCCATGTACATAAGTATTCACAGCCTTTGCCATGACACTCAAAATTGAGCTCTGGTGCATCCTGTTCCCACTGATCATCCTTGAGATGTTTCCACAACTTGATTGGAGTCCACCTGTGGGAAATTCAGTTGAATGAACATGACTAGGAAAGGCATAAACCGTACTATGTAAGGTCCCACAGTTAACAGTGCATGTCAGAACACAAACCAAGCCATGAAGTCCAAGCAATTGTCTGTAGAACTCCAAGACAGGATTGAATCAAGGCACAGATCTGGGGAGGGGTACAGAAAAATGTCTGCAGCATTGAAGGTCCCAATGAGCGCAGTGCCCTCCATCATTCGTAAATGGAAGAAGTTTGGAAACACCAGGAATCTTCCTAGAGCGGGCTGTCCAACCAAAATGAGCGATCGAGGGCCTTAGCCAGGGAGGTAACCAAGCACCCGATGGTCACTCTGAAAGAGCCCCAGCATTTCTCTGTGGAGAGAGGAGAGCCTTCCAGAAGAACAACCATCTCTGCAGCACTCCACCAATCAGGCCTGTATGGTAGAGTGGCCAGACGGAAGCCACTCCTCAGTAAAAGGCAAATGGCAGCCCACATGGAGTTTGCCAAAAGGCACCTGAGGGACTCTCAGTCCATGAGAAACAAAACTCTCTGGTCTGATTAAACAAATATTGAACTCTTTGGCCTGAACGCCAAGCATCATGTCTGGAGGAAACAAGGCACTGCTTACCACCTGGCCAATACCATCCCCTACAGTGAAGCATGGTGGTGGCTAAAGGTGCTTCAACAAAGTATTGCGCAAAGGCTGTGAATATGTACATGTGTTTTTTTTTTTTGTTTTTTATTTTTAATAAATTGCAAAATTTTCAAAACAAACTTTTCATGTTGTCATTATGGAGTATTGTTTGTAGAATGTTGAGGAAAAAAATGTATTTAATCCATTTTGGAATAAGGCTGTAACATAACAAAATGTGGCAAAAGTTAAGGTCTGTGGATACTTTCTGGATGCACTGTATCCCATACCTGTGGGATCCCTCTAGACAAAGGGCCAGCGTACTGTTCTTCAGACTTTAGGTGTCAATGAAAGGAATAGTGCCCCATTATTGGTGTCAATGGAAGAAATAGTGTCCCATCATTGGTATTAGTGGGAGGAATAGGCCCCATTGTTAGTGTCTGTGGGAGGAATAGTGTCCCATCATTGGTATTGGTGGGAGGAATAGGCCCCATTGTTAGTGTCTGTGGGAGGAATAGTGCTTCTTTTATGGTATCAGTGGGGTACCCCATTGGTGGTATTGGTGGGAGGAATAGTGCCCCATCATTGGTGTTAGAGGAAGACCTAGTGCCCCATTGTTGGTGTCAGTGGCAGCAATTATGCCACATTATTGCTATCAGTGGCAGGAGTAAGGCCTCAAGGGCTGGATAAAGATAAGCAAAGGGCCACAGTTTAAAGACCACTTCTCTAGAAGGTGGAATCACTAGTAGTAGGGTCCCATGCTGAGCAGATGCTCTTATGCATTGTAAAGAAGGGAGGTTGCTCTCATGGCACAGGCGCCATTTAGAGAATACTTTGTATTTTCTCAATGAATGTGAAGCGTTTCTGATTGGTGGAGGTGGAAAGGCTGGGGCAGTGATGTTGAGATCTGCACCTCATCCAATCAGAAAAATGTTTTGCATTCATTGAGAAAATGTAAAGCATTCTTTGAATGGTGCCCATGCTGAGAGTCTGACCTCCTGTTTTCACTATGCAGCTGGTCAGCACAGGACCCACAAGCTAGTGGAGATGATTGGAGGAGCGGTGTCTATTACACTGATTTTCAGCTTCTAGAGGGATCCCACAGGTGTGTGTGCGTGCATGTGTGTATTTACATTGGTCCAAGTTCACTATGTATGAACTATCCATACCTGGAAATACTCTTTAAAGTGATTGTAAACCTTGAGATTTATATATATATAAATATACATTTTTTTAAACAGACATGTTATACTTACCTGCTCTGTGTAATGGTTTTGATCCTGGCTTCTTCTCTTCTTGGTGTGTGAGGACTCCCACGCTGGCTCTATAAGACACACAGAGCATGGCTCACCTCCTCCCCCCGCTCCCTTCTATTATTATTATGCAGGATTTATATAGCGCGAACAGTTTGCTCAGCGCTAGCTGGCTGTAATTGCCTTTGGCTCCTGCTGCTATCTCTGAGCCAATGAAAAGGGAGAGCGGGGAGAGCCATTGCTCTCGTGCACATCTCTGGTTGAGATGGGGCTCAGGTTAGTATAAGGGGGCTAGAAGGAGAGCTGCATGCAGAAGTTTTTTTACCTTTATGCATAGAATGTATAAAGTTAAAAAAACCTTTTGCCTTTACAACTACTTTAATTTTCCCTGAGGCTTTTTCTAAGATGTTGAACCCTGCGTTCACCCCACATCCATTTATACCTCTGTCCTGTTGAAGCTCAATATCCAATGTCCCCTCCTCACTTTTACAAATACTGTGAGCAATTTGGGCAGATGACTTGTATCCTATCATTGTGTTTTTGGATTATGGGAGGAAACCCAGGCATACAAAGGGTGAATTGGCAAACTCCATGCAGATAATATTACAGGTGGTATCTAAATCCCCTTTCTTCCCATACTGGTCAATGAAAAAGAGCCGATTTGCACATGCATAGGAATGCACCCACAATTCCAGTTTACACATTATTGCTTTACATCAGCAGTGTTATTCAGGTCAGTAGACTTTCTAGGCCCATCTCATCACAAATGACAGACAAGATAGAGGGTCTGGGTAATAAAGAGGGCGCATTGTGACAGATCTATAATTAATAGAAAGTTGGACTGCTTTTCAGGGCTGAGATGTTTAGGTATTCACTGTGAATACAGAATGAGTACATTGTCTGCCTGTGTACTGGCGCCAAACCAAGCCCAGAATTCCTGCATGTTATTTAATGAGCCGCGGTGTTCCCCGTCCACACACACCCTTATCTTTGGGTCTGTGTTTCTCTGACCCAGTTCTCCTCATTCTATGTATTTATCTTCATGTGTGGGAAGAGATATCCCAGAGCTATGTGTGTATACCACCTATAAATGTTTGATAAGAGTTGCCTTTCTAGTCCACCTTGTTGGCTGTGTCTGCCTCCCCCTATATAAATACAGCTGCCTTGAGCTTGAGAAACAGGTTGGTGCAATGAGTTCAGTAAAGGTACCTTGAGACATGGCATGACAGGTAACAATTATGTCTGTGTTGAAGGCAACAGAACTCACATTGAGCCTAGCACCAGTCTGACAAAAGATTTACCAGCATGCTGGAAATTTCATGCCAGTTCTTCATTTGCTTTCTTTTTCAAGAGATAGAATGACCTTTTCATGTTTCATGCCCTTTTTGGCCAGTCAGAGTGACAACGTGGATCTTAAAGATTGCTTTGAAGAAAGGTTCCATTCTTGCCTACAAAATCTCATCCATGGCCTCCCTAACCCAGTCAGAGGAAAGACAGCTGATTTCAGATTTACTGTTATGGGTCACAGTACTCTGGTTATAGAATAATTTAAAGTGCCACTAAATTATATCCTTATTTTCCAAAAATAATGCAAACACATCCGCTACCTAAAGTGTTACTAAACCGAGGATGCTGCATTCACTATATCTGCTCTCCCACATTACACACAACATGGAAATGCAATTACTAGCAATAAAGTAGTAAATATAAACTGCTAAATACCTTTTCTCATCAGCAGTTAGAGTAGTCTTGTGACTTATATCAGTGTCCGGCCGAGCACTGGTTAATCTTGTAGGAGAAGTTTTCATTCTGCTTTGACTGTCCTATGAGGCTGCATAACTCCTGACCCTCTGTCAGGACAGTGCTGATTGGCCCTATGCTAATCACATGCACACTCACAAAGAAAAAAAAAACGCTCTAGCAATACACACCAAACCGAGCATGTGCAGAGGGACTCCTAGAGCTCATTACTACCAGCAGATAGATTGGGGACAGTAGAAGGGGAGGATCAGATAAGACAGGATCAAACAGCCGTTTTACACAATGTGGAGGATTAACCCCTTAGGTTCCGCAGTGAGTATAGCAAGCATGCTTTACTGCAAATACAGACTGATTGTACTGTTGTGGGTTTAGTAACACTTTAATGATCTAGCGATCTATTTTTCATTAAATAATTTGTTATTGGCTTTTTGCCTTCTTAGGTTCTTCGTGAGCTCCCAAACCATTCCTTTTCCCTCCTTTGATTTGTTTGCAACAAGCAGTGCACATTGTTGTGGTCACATGCACTGCTCTGTGTATACTACAAATCCCATTGTTTATAGTCCACCTCTGGAGTGGCTACGTTCCTATGTACCGTAAGACCATGGAGAACAAATGTAGCCACCCTCTAACTGGACGTAGGACCACAGCACTCAAAAAAAGGAATTTGGAGGAGGCTGAGAGCCAAAGGAGGAACATTTTGAGTTACGAATACATACATTGAATGGAATTGTGTTTTAGTGTCACTTTAAGCCATCTGCAACCTGTACTAATGAGGCGATGTGCAGCAGAGGAGCAGTGTCTGCGAAATGACACCAAGTGAAACAAGTGATGTGATTTGTGACTCTGTCTCTCTGTTCTTCTATGCTGGAATTGTCCTTCTGTGTGGTTGTTACTGCATGTTGTCACGTCTTTTGTTTTCTCTTCCTCAGCATGAGCGGCAACACATCCGCAGAGTAAGAACCCTGATACTGCCCCTCTAGCCGGCACACACTGCTACTTGTATTCTAACCCCATGGAGCATTATAGTCCTATGGACACTTCTCCTTTCCTTTCCCTCTAGGCGCAATTCTCTGCATTGTAGATTGCATGAAAGGGCCAGTAGACCTAATTTACAAATTAGGGGGATCTGTAAAACAATTGGAAACATTGATAGATACGTATGTAACTGTTTCAGAGGTGTACCATTCCAAGTCTCCAGTCTTGGGAACAAGTTATTTTATTGTCTTGGAGGTGCATAAAACACCAGTTTTGGTTTTCTCTCTTATTCAGAAAAGTAACATACACTTTGTATTTTACCACCAAATTATTCAGTGCACAAAATATTCAGTATATCAATCAGAAAGGACTCCATATATTGGAAAATAGGAATTATGTGGAATAATATTGGGTTTTCATGGACAAAATATCTCATCCTGTCCATAGGAAACATAAACAAGTCTATACCACACTGATTCAAATGAGCCAATATGAGGAGTGGCGTGCTTGGTAGTGGGGACACCACAGAAGACACAGGCAGCAGGAATGCCGGCACACCAAGTATATTAAACAAAGTGGTTGTAAACCTCAGACATGAAATATGAACAAAGCATATCCCTCTATAGTGTGTACTTGTCTCAATTAAAAACACTAAGTGTCATTTCTGTCTGCTGCTTTGTTCCTTTGCTATCAGCATGAGTCAGTTCTGACAAGTTTTCTTGACACCAAGAAATAAAGGTGACAGGGAGGGATCTCTAGCACACAGCCTGAGATTGACTGCCTCCCCTCTGTTCCTCTGTGAAGGGGGTCCCTTTCTTCCAATCAGCTCTCAGAGCTCTCCTCACTGAGCTCTGCATTGTGTAATTTCAGCTCTCCACCCTCTGAATGCTCAGACAAGCTTTATGTGGACTTTGAATAACTTTAGAGAAGACTGCAGATAAACATGTATAACTTATGTAGGAGGATTTCATCTTTGTGTAGCACCTGAAACCAGTCACTTCACTGTGTAAAGGTTTACAGCCACTTTAATCAGCATACAGACCAATGACTATGTTTTGAGGCTGCACAGGACCCCTCTATGAAGGTGACCTACCTCAATAAAAAGGTCCTGTGTGGCTCCAAAACATTGTGTTTGATTTGTATGCTAGAACATGGAATTGTTTGCAATACTTGGTGTGCTGGCATTCCCTGTGCCTATAGAGGCACAATTGGCAGCTGCAGATCAAAACTGATAATGGGGTCATTGCCATTGGGGGAGGGGGAGATGACATTTATCTGCACTCAACCAACTTCCTGTAAGAAGAAATGACTTTATTCTGTAAGATGTAAAGTTGGTGAGCCTCCTTTAGACTGAAATGGCTAATAACACAAAAAAGTACAATGCCGAACATCTCGGGGTCTCTTCAAATATGAAATCTTTCAATTCATATTTGCATAAACCGATGGCTCTTTTTATGATAAGGTAATGTGTATTTTAGGTGTACTGATCCTTCATTGCCAAGAAGAAAGCCCCTACCGCCTGCAGCTTTATCGATTCCTGAGCTTTTATTATGTTACTAGATAACAAAGACGCTATTTATTAGGCAACTCCTCATTTTATTAGGTTGTAGCTTAACCCTACCCATCATATCAGAGGATTCCCCCATCTGTTCCCTACCAGGAGGTACCAGCCTGTCCCAGCTCTCTGTGTTTGCCATACAGTTAATATTCTATCCTTTTCTTATCTCTGTGACAGAGCGAGTGTGAGCCAGCAATGACGTGCAGTTCCTCAATAGACACCTCTAGCCCTGCTCTTCCCATTACTACATATGACAGTCATTCATTCCCCCATTCTGCACATCCGGCAGTCATTTTTTGGGTACATTTGGGGTATCTTTCACCTGACCTGTGGGTATAACATTTTTATTAAAATGATGAGAACTTGTGAGGGGAATTTAAAAAAATTATTAGAGCAAAGGACAGGACTTATGCAAAAAGAACACACACTGAGCACTGAAGGGGGTTAAAGTTGCAAGTGGTAGTAAACCGCAACCAATACAGAAAACCCTGGAAGACAATGTCATAATGTGCTACTATGCATTGCATACTAGCACTTTGTGGCGCTTTCCTTGAAATGAAGCCCTCCAGCGGTGCACTGTCACCACTGACGGGACTTCCATCTTCACTCGGTCGTCCTTCAGAGTTTGCAGGCTCCGAAGGCTTGAATGACCGTGCCCCAATGACGTCACTCCCGCACATGCACAACCATCTCTAAGGTTTACAGAGGATGGTCCAAAAAAGACAGAATATCCAGTAAGCTGCAGTTGTGTGGATGAAAATGCCTTGTTGATGTCAGAGGTGAATGTTGCTGTGACATTCAGATGGTAGGGTCAGAATTTGGTGTAAACAATATGAAAGCAGGATCCCTCCTGCCTTGTATCAATGGTTCAGGCTGGTGGTGGTGTAATGGGGTGGGGGATATTTTCTTGGCACTAGCAAGGTGTATTTAATAAAGTGGCTGCGGAGTGTGTGTGTCAAAAGTGCTCAATACCAGTCGCTGTCCCGAGATGATGATCACAGGGATCTGAAGGTCTTGTCACATCACAACTCTTTTTCTCCTGAAAATCAGCCCTTGGTGTCTCCTTCCTTCTCACTGCTCCAAAGAGAATGAATTCACTGGTGATCAGATGCTTGTGTTTATACTTGCATCTGGTCTCTTCAAATGGTCCAATCCAGGTCAAAATGATATTGGAAATCTGTGGCCATGGGACCTTCAGGGGAAGCTCAGCCTTATGACTACTGTTGTATAAAGCCACACACACAAGTTTAGAAGGTTTTATCTTTTCCATATTCTCAGAAATTGTTGACATAAGGATGTTGAAGAGACTGGAGTGCAATAAACGGGAATGTATTCCATTTATGTAGTGGATCAGCACTGGCTTAGCAAAGTGAGTTGGTTAAGCAGCTGTAAAATTTGAGAGGTCCACATCCCTGTTGTTAGAGTCCCTTTCAGATGGGGTAGACGGTGTTCATATTAGCAGGGGAGATCTGCTGATCAGAGCAGAACGGGGTGGATGGCAAGTCCGTGTCCATTCAGTTTATGCAGAGCGGACATGTACAGAGCCAGCTCTGTCTACATCTAACTGTCCTCTGATCTACCTAGATGGAGGGGGTTAGATCTGATCCCCTTCTGTTTATTTTTTAGCGGACCAGATTGGATTGGAAGTAGGCATTTACATCTGCCGGTCCATATGGATACTTGGACCAGTTGATCATGTCCTACTGAAAAACACAGACCTGATGGGATCACCTGTGTGAGAGGGGCCTAAAAGTTGCATTCTCATTAATGTGATGACCAATTTGTTCCAGCAAGAGATTTGCCCCATCTGACATTTCAGATTCAGCTGATCCAGATTTTTTTTCTTCTTTTAAAGCAAGTTCCATGGCATGACAGTCTCCTTTGAAAGGGAAAAATAGTTAGGGCCCATACACAAATATTCCTGCTAAGTACAATTTCATGTTGAAGCCAAATACAGTAAAAGTAGAACTATAGGCAAAACTTTTTTTTTTTTTTTTTTTAATTTAAAATAGATTTTGTTTTGCCATTTGTGTTCCATTGCAGATATTTCCCTTCACTTCCTGTTCCATTGCCAGACAGAAAATGAGAGGAAATCACTGCAAATTAAATGAATCCCTTCCAAAATTTAAAAAAAAAGTTTTGCTTTTAGTTACACTGTACATTAACCTGGCAGAATACAACAAATACTTTTTCCTAGGTGTTTATAAAAGTGTAACTAAACCCATCTGTGATGGGCACGGCGGCAGACCCCAGCCCTTCTCACCAAACTCGTGACCGAAGGACTAGCCAATCTAAAACCGCGACGTCGCGTGCGTAACAATGCCCCACCCAGCTGCACCCTGCACACCGATTTTCCAGCTAATTGGACCACAATCGACGTACCGGCAGCCTGAATGTGATTGTTACTGGGTCAGGTTAATTACGCAATTAACCCTTTTTATACAGAGAGAGGAAACTCAGCAATACACTAGGATGATTGGTTAACCGTCAGTATCCCACTATCTCTACAGACCGGTTATACAGAGGGTTAAACACTCATAGTAGGGCTCTTCAGCGGCAGGGATTCGTAAGTCACAGTAAAGAACTATAGAAACAGCGCAACACTTTCAGAAAGTAAGATTTATTACTAAAAGGTCAAAAGGGTGCAGTAGAAATTATTACAGAAAAAGATGTAACCAATATATATATATATATATATATATATATATATATATATTATACAGAGCAAAGCAAACAGATAACAGAAGTTTAGGTAGATAAGTACTTGCCCACAAAGATGCCCAGGGTTAAGCAGTTTCAAGTCTGATGAGCTAAAAAGAGATGTCTGGTCTCGCACTCAGTTTCGTTGGTACAGCGCGATTCCCCTTCCTCTCGGTCTGCTAGATGTTAAAACGCAGACGGTCCGCACTTCTCTGACTACACACAAAGCATAACAGCTTCTTTTCTACAAAAATCAATTGGTATCTTCTTACAACAGACAAGCCTATTGCCATATTTGGGAAAAGGATGGCATAGACCGCTACACTGAACGCATTCTTGAGGGAGGGGGAATGAGGGGATACATGAAGACTTCTTAATACAGTGAGAGCCATGCCTGCCAGTGACACACAACCAGCACACACACTGGCCAAATGTCTCTGTGCCTCTCAAAAAAGGAGGGGGAGGGAGTGAGGGGAGAAAATGGAGATTCTTAACAAAATGGAGGCTGCAACCTGCCTCTGGTGTGCACGTTCGCGACACCATCAACTTACTGTTCTAGTCAAGGCATGCCATGAATGAAAACTATGTTTTGGGGTGACTGTTGAGGAGCTCCCTGTAGAAAAGTTCATGATGCTTTAAAAGTTTCAGTCCAAATATTTATTTGACAAAGAATATCAGGAGAAGCCAACACGTTTAAGGAGAAATGCTTCCCCCTTCATCGGGGCCAGTGAACAGAAAAATGATATACTGTACAATGACAGAAACGTGATATACTGTACAATGACAGAGACTTGATATACTGTACATAACTGGAATATCAAAGATATTCATAGAATATACATAGAAATAAAACATAAAAGGTAATGAATGATAACTTTTTAACGTTGCTTGTGCTCTCAACCGAACCGTGCCTGGTGTCATAACTGATCACGTGCTGCACCATGGCAACTGCAAATCAAACAGAGGCTAACATGGCAACTTCTTTGGCCATAAAGGCCGGAGGGAATAGTTCTGCTTTAATACCAAACTCCAGCCAAAACTTTTTTGCTGTTTTCAATAGAGTTGAAGCTTTCTTTTTTTTTTCTGGCCTTGACATACACTTTAAAATGTATTAGGCCTTTAAATTATAAAGTCTCCTCTTGACAGAAGATTTACCCCTTCCTTACTCTATCCAAAACTAAGACGTATGCTTAGGATGGAGCTCCATAGCATCAGTTAGTCCACAGGGTTTCCAAGACTCCCACATGGGTAACACCTGTTAGGAGATTGCGTAACCCAATATTCAGTGTTTGCTGCGGTACAGAACCCATGTGTGACTCTACAAGCGCCCGGACGTTCATTTGTTATTTTTGGTTTGTCCTGTTTTTATTGTTCATGTTTTTCAATTGTTATATTTATGACTGTTGTTGCTTGAAATTCACATTGGTGGTTGTTTTAACCAATATTAAGTAATAAAATATTACTTTTTTATTACACTTTGAATTTAGTACTGTTTTTGCGGCATTCCAGCCCAGAGAATATTTGTCACCAACGGTAATCACTGTACCTACTTTTTGGGTTGTTTAATTTGTTTAAATTATTTTGGTTACGGTGACAATGCTTAATTTAAGCGGAGGTGTGCTGGTACATGTATTTATGTGCATCAGCCTCAAATGTCCTGAGTGAATTTGGTTGGATTTGGGCTTAAAAGATGAATTCCAAGCACGGTATATTTTTTCATATAGTAACAATGGTCCAGCTTGGACTAACGTACTATGCATATGCTATACCTGGCCGATGCCCCTGACTGCTGGAAATCACTGAAGTAAACACAGCAGCTCCAGTGATCTCCATTTGTGTCCAGCCTGATGCACTGCGATACAGGACGTTAGCCGCTCAGCACAGGCAACATTCAGAGAACGCTTTGCATTTTTTCAAATGAATGCAAAATATTCTCTGATTGGATGAGGTGGGAAGCATGACATCGACACCCTGCCTCATCACTTCATCCAATTAGAGCCTGTTCTAAGTCAAAGAATGTTCCCAGCATGCTGACACATTGTAAGCCCCAATGCTGTAGATATCAGTGGCCTTGTCAAATAGGGTTTAGAAGATCTAGTACTATATAGTTAACATAATGTCTGACAAACCTTAACCTTTTAAAAAACGATTGTTTGCAAGATGATGCCATTTGCAGTCATGATGCACAGCAGAGCTTACCCCACTCGGACACCCACCAATCAGCTGTCTCTGGCTGGTGTAAATGTAGCGCCAACATTGTTGGAGTGCTTGGAGCTGTTGGCCTGTTTTGATGTGACACAGCTCCACCTACAGAATGGAAAATGATGGCTGCCAAGGCTGGGTAGAAAAGGCCCCACTGTTCAATGTAAGCGCGGTGATGGAAGGATTCCCAGCTTTCTAGGTTGAAGTGAACAATCTTGTTGTAGAGGTCATTGTAAGTATAGCAGTGCACTAAACAAAGGTGGTGGTGGGGGAGGGCACACCAACATTATGGTGTCCCAGTCTTCTAGCGTTCATGTTATGATTGTCAATCCTGGAAACTCTGCATTGTGGACTCCACATTATCAGAGTCTACTCACTGTCAGTGAAGACTCTCTGCTTTCTATAGCACCCCATGTAGTACTGCTGCCATGGCTCCAGGTCACGTGACCTGGTGCTGGAGAGCGGCGGGACCTGCTTATTACAGATGCTTATTACATAGGTATATTGCTTTCATATTTTTTATCCTGTCATTCCTCCATAATACCTTTCTCATCTATTGGACCTGACATTAGTGTTTATTTCCCATTTAATTGCCAGTGAGATGTTTGTGTGACTTTTTAGTGATGCATTTGTGGAAAGACCTATAGATTATTATGGCCTTAACACCCCCTAAATGTTCCTTAACATCTGTATTTACACAGTTTATTAACTAATTTCCTATTGAACACTGGTGGACTACACAGTGCCAGAGGCACTTATAGAGCACATGTGATTGTTGGATAGAGTGGGCAATACCTATAGCTGCCTATGGATACATAAATGTGTCATCGCCATGTCTATGGGCATCTAATAGATGCTGCAAGCCATTCATTCTCTGAAGGAAAGCAATGTGGTTAGATTTCCCATAATAATTTTTTGAGCCTTGATGTTAATATATAAAGTGAAGGAAGATTAATGACCCCATACAGCCATCTAAATCAATGGAGAAACCATAAAACTAAAGCACTGGACAGGAGACAGCTTGGTGCAGTTGACCTTCTCTAGTGAGGGTTGGGGGGGTTAACCTTATAACTAAGGTAAAATATTGACCTGTTCCATTTAGTCCCTGTGTGTGGTGGGTGATTGTCACCTGGATATAGGTTAATATTTACAGACAGCACTCCTGTGAGTAACCAAGCAGGTTTCAGTTGCCCTTTGACTGCAGCAAGTTATTGATTTTGACTGAAACTGTGGCATGACTAATGAACAGGTATTTGTTCTGGGTTTCGATCACTGGCTGGTGTAAAGAAAAAGCTCAGTCATTGACCCGTACTGTATATTCTGCTCAGTGAGTGCAGAGTCCCATGTAATGAGCGCAGTCCCAATTCAGTGCAGCTCATTTGCAGTAAATGCAGTAGAGGTCCTCCGCAGCTCCTGCATAGAGAGTGGAGTGCAGGATCCTGTACAGTAAGCTATATAGTAGGTACAGGGCAAGGTGAGTACAGGCACCTATAGAGTGAGTACAGGCACCTATAGAGTGAGTACAGGGTAGGGGGAGCGCAGGCTCCTATATAGAGAGCACAGGGCAGGGGAAGTGCAGGCTCCTATATAGAGAGCACAGGGCAGGGGGAGTGCAGGCTCCTATATAGAGAGCACAGGGCAGGGGGAGTGCAGGCTCCTATATAGAGAGCACAGGGCAGGGGGAGCGCAGGCTCCTATAGAGTGAGCACAGGGCAGGGGGAGCGCAGGCTCCTATACCTTGAGCACAGGGCAGGGGAAGTGCAGGCTCCTATATAGAGAGCACAGGGCAGATGGAGTGCAGGCTCCTATATAGAGAGCACAGGGCAGGGGGAGCGCAGGCTCCTATAGAGTGAGCACAGGGCAGGGGGAGCGCAGGCTCCTATACCTTGAGCACAGGGCAGGGGGAGCGCAGGCTCCTATATAGAGAGCACAGGGCAGGGGGAGTGCAGGCTCCTATATAGAGAGCACAGGGCAGGGGGAATGCAGGCTCCTATATAGAGAACACAGGGCAGGGGGAGCACAGGCTCCTATATAGAAAGCATGGGGCAGGGGGAGCGCAGGCTCCCATATAGAGAGCACATGGTAGGGGGAGTGCAGGCTCCTATATAGAGAGCACAGGGCAGGGGGAGTGCATATATATATATATATATATATATATATATATATATATATATAGTCAGGTCCATAAATATTGGGACATTGACACAATTCTAACATTTTTGGCTCTATATACCACCACAATGGATTTGAAATGAAAGGAACAAGATGTGCTTTAACTGCAGACTGTCAGCTTTAATTTGAGGGAATTTACATCCAAATTCGGTGAACGGTGTAAGAATTACAACAGTTTGCATATGTGCCTCCCACTTGTTAAGGGACCAAAAGTAATGGGACAGAATAATAATCATAAATCAAACTTTCACTTTTTAATACTTGGTTGCAAATCCTTTGCAGTCAATTACAGCCTGAAGTGTGGAACGCATAGACATCACCAGACGCTGGGTTTCATTCCTGGTGATGCTCTGCCAGGCCTCTACTGCAACTGTCTTCAGTTCCTGCTTGTTCTTGGGGCATTTTCCCTTCAGTTTTGTCTTCAGCAAGTGAAATGCATGCTCAATCGGATTCAGGTCAGGTGATTGACTTGGCCATTGCATAACATTCCACTTCTTTCCCTTAAAAAACTCTTTGGTTGCTTTTGCAGTATGCTTTGGGTCATTGTCCATCTGCACTGTGAAGCGTCGTCCAATGAGTTCTGAAGCATTTGGCTGAATATGAGCAGATAATATTCCCGAAACACTTCAGAATTCATCCTGCTGCTTTTGTCAGCAGTCACATCATCAATAAATACAAGAGAACCAGTTCCATTGGCAGCCATACATGCCCACGCCATGACACTACCACCACCATGCTTCACTGATGAGGTGGTACGCTTAGGATCATGAGCAGTTCCTTTCCTTCTCCATACTCTTCTCTTCCCATCACTCTGGTACAAGTTGATCTCGGTCTCATCTGTCCATAGGATGTTGTTCCAGAACTGTGAAGGCTTTTTTACATGTCGTTTGGCAAACTCTAATCTGGCCTTCCTGTTTTTGAGGCTCACCAATGGTTTCCATCTTGTGGTGAACCCTCTGTATTCACTCTGGTGAAGTCTTCTCTTGATTGTTGACTTTGACACACATACACCTACCTCCTGGAGAGTGTTCTTGATCTGGCCAACTGTTGTGAAGGGTGTTTTCTTCATCAGGGAAAGAATTCTTCTGTCATCCACCACAGTTGTTTTCCGTGGTCTTCCGGGTCTTTTGGTGTTGCTGAGCTCACCGGTGCGTTCCTTCTTTTTAACAATGTTCCAAACAGTTGTTTTGGCCACGCCTAATGTTTTTGCTATCTCTGATGGGGTTGTTTTGTTTTTTTCAGCTAAATGATGGCTTGCTTCACTGATAGTGACAGCTCTTTGGATCTCATCTTGAGAGTTGTCAGCAACAGATTCCAAATGCAAATAGCACACTTGCAATGAACTCTGGACCTTTTATCTGCTCATTGTAATTGGGATAATGAGGGAATAACACACACCTGGCCATGGAACAGCTGAGAAGCCATTTGTCCCATTACTTTTGGTCCCTTAACAAGTGGGAGGTAAATATGCAAACTGTTGTAATTCCTACACCGTTCACCTGATTTGGATGTAAATACCCTCAAATTAAAGCGGACAGTCTGCAGTTAAAGCACATCGTGTTCGTTTCATTTCAAATCCATTGTGGTGGTGTATAGAGCCAAAAATGTTAGAATCGTGTCAATGTCCCAATATTTATGGACCTGACTGTATATGTATATATATATATATGTATATATATATATATATATATATTGCATGTATATTATTAGCACACAGTAGTGGGTGTTATTAGTATACAGTATATTATCAGTATATAGTGAGTGTATTATAAGCGTGCAGTGTATTCGTACAGAGTTGGGGGGTGTATATGAGTGCAGAGTTGGGGGGTGTATATGACAAGTACAGAGTTTGAAAACGGGAGGGTGGTTTTGGGGAGCAAGGGGACAGGTAATAGATTGAGGGGATTGCAGTGATTCCCGGAAGAAAGAGGATGTCTTGTGTGTGGGCGAAATAATGGAGGACCAGGGTTCATGGAGATATCCCCAGAGGTTAGGAGAATGAGGGTGAGGAAGGTGGCATGTGAGCGGGATGTATGCGAGCGCGCATGCCTTCCAGTCCTGTTAGGGTCAGCATGAGAATGGAGTATCAGCAGGAGGTACAAGTTTTTTGGGTAGAGCAGAGGGACAAAAGTGAGGTTTTGGGAACACAGGAGAGGAATATGAAAAGGAGTAGAGGAGGCATTTAAAGGTGCAGGGAGTGGGTATCAGATGTGGAGAGATGGTTTCCAGAGGCGTTTGAAGATTGTCTGTCTAGCATGCAGTAGCGTTTCTTGCATCTTCCTGCAGCTAGGGTTCTTCTCCTTTGGGTTAAGCTGGGCTGGGGTCAGTGTGAGTGGTGTCTGAGTGGTCAGTTCTGGAGCGCTGCGTGGCTATTTCTTGAGGAAGGACATACATGCTTTTATGGAGATTTGCTAGGAGTTTAGTGGCTAGATTGGTGGGGAGTTACTAGGCAGGGTTCAAGATCCAGGTGGAAGTTCCAGAGTGTAAGATGAGGGGTGACTTGAGGAGGAGAGGGATGGGTGACAGCTGTAGAATTGATGCCCCTTGAAGCTGATTGAGAGAAGCTGATGCGAGGGGAGCAGGGGAACCGTATGCCGGCCTGGCCTCTGGTATGGGGTTAGGTGAGTTGACTCAGAGGAGGCCTTGTTGGCTGAATTCCAGGCTGTGTCACTGTAGGCCGCAGTAGGCCTCAGAAGGTCGAGTACATCAGCCATTGGGGGGGGGGGGAGACGCACCAGGCCACGGGTAGTAGTGGAGACGTGTTCTCTGGAGTGATGAATTGCAGTTCTCTGTCTGGAAATCTGATGGACGTGTCTGGGTTTGGTGGTTGCCAGGAGAACGGTACTTGCTTGACTGCATTGTGCCAAGGGTAAAGTTTGGTGGAGGGGGGATTATGGTGTGGGGTTGTTTTTGAGGGGTTGGGCTTGGCCCCTTAGTTCCAGTGAAGGGAACTCTTAAGGCGTCAGCATATCAAGACATTTTGGACAATTTCATGCTCCCAACTTTGTGGGAACAGTTTAAGGATGGCCCCTTCCATGGATGAGTGAGTTTGGGGTGGAGGAACTTGACTGGCCTGCACAGAGTCCTGACCTCAACCCGATAGAACACCTTTGGGATGAATTAGAGTGGAGACTGCGAGCCAGGCCTCCTCCCCCGACATCAGTGCCTGACCTCACAAATGTGCTTCTGGAAGAATGCTCCAACCTTCCCATAGACACCCTCCTAAACCTTGTGGACGGCCTTCCCAGAAGAGTTGAAGCTGTTATAGCTGCAAAGGGCGGGGCCAACTCAATATTGAACCCTACGGACTAAGACTGGGACGCCATTAAAGTTCATGTGTGTTGAAAGGCAGGCGTCCAGTACTTTTGGCAGTATAGTGTATATACCATACCCGGCCGATGCCACTGGAAGCTGGAAATCACTGAAATATACACCAATATGGCCACACTTACACTGGCAACACAAGGATGCACTATTATCCCCCCTCCACCAAACATTACACTTGGTACATTGTAGTCAGGCAAATACCGTTCTCATGGCATCCTCCAAACCCAGACACGTCCATCAAATTGCCAGAGAAGTCAAATTGGTCACTTCAGAGAACACGTCTTCCCTGCTCTAGAGTCCAGTGGCGGCATGCTTTACACCACGGCACCCGACGCTTTGCATTGCACTTGGTGATGTAAGGCTTGGATGCAGCTGCTCGGCCATGGAAACCCATTCCATGAAGCTCTCTACGCACTGTTGTTGTGCTAATCTGAAGGCCACACGAAGTTTGGAGGTCTTTAGCTATTGACTCTGCAGACAGTTGGCGACTTTCTGTGCATTGTGCGGTTTCAGCATGCACTGACCCCGCCTTGTCATGTGACGTGGCCTACCACTTGGTGGCTGAGTTGCTGTTGTTCCCAGTTGCTTCCACTTTGTTATAATCCCACTAACAGTTGAGCGTGGAATATTTAGTAGCCAGGAAATGTCACGGATGGACTTATTGCCCAGGTGGCCACCTATCACGGGACCACGCTTGGAGTCACTGAGCTCCTGAGAGCGACCCACAGGGCTGATTGTATACCCCTGTGGTCATGGAGGGGATTGGAACACCTGAATCACATGATTTGGAGTTTGGGGACAATACTTTCGGCAAGTATAAATCGTTCTATTGGTCCAAGCTGGAAGTATAATACATTGCCATAGCTGGAATTCTTCTACAGATCCTCCATTCAGGATGACTATATGACCCGGAGGGCTCCCTGTCTCCCCTCTACTGTGAGGTGTGAAGGGGGAAAGGGACTTGGAGGAGCTATGATAGGTTTTCCCCATCACAGAACAGGTCCAGCTGGAGGTGACAACCAGTCCCAGAAACACAGGAGAGGTGCGGACGCTCCTGGACACAGTCATTAGCTCAGTGTGGATTGGAGGATCTGTGACACTTCCAGGGGGAGAGAGGTCTCCCTGTGCGGAGGAGGCGGGGCGGGGTCATTGCCCTGTAGTGACCTCTCTCCGGGGTTCCCCCTCTGGTTGTTGATCAGCCTCTTCCTGCCTCTCCGCTCCGGGGTTACTGTAGGTCAGAGAGCACGTGGTGTGCGGGAGGGGCGGGGCCGGCAGAAAGGAGAGTTCCCTGTGATGGGAGATGAGCGCAGTGTGCGGATA
Source organism: Staurois parvus (assembly GCF_062004578.1). NCBI lineage: Eukaryota > Metazoa > Chordata > Amphibia > Anura > Ranidae > Staurois > Staurois parvus. The sequence continues at coordinate 997,508 of NW_028318070.1, forward strand.
GGATGAAGGAGGAGGCCGGGGGTGAGGAGCCCAGCATGTCCTATGATGAGGAGTCCATGGAGCCCACCGATACCGAGGACTGTCCCGTGGACTGGAGCCCCCCACTGGAGGAAGAGGAGGAGGCGGCTGTGCTCTGGTACCTGACCTCCCTACACACACAGGACCCCATAGAGGAGGAGGAGGAGAGCCCCCAATACTACTGGGAGGACCAACTGCCTGCTGTGAGTGTGACATCTCCCGATCTCTGTACTGATCCTATACACCCCCCAACTCTGTGCTGATCCTATACACCCCCCAACTCTGTGCTGATCCTATACACCCCCCAACTCTGTGCTGATCCTATACACCCCCAACTCTGTGCTGATCCTATACACCCCCCAACTCTGTGCTGATCCTATACACCCCCCAACTCTGTGCTGATCCTATACACCCCCCAACTCTGTGCTGATCCTATACACCCCCAACTCTGTGCTGATCCTATACACTCCCCAACTCTGTGCTGATCCTATACACCCCCCCCCCCTGTGCTGATCCTATACACCCCCAACTCTGTACTGATCCTATACACCCCCCAACTCTGTACTGATCCTATACACCCCCCAACTCTGTACTGATCCTATACACCCCCCAACTCTGTACTGGTCCTATACACCTACTTGTCATATACAGCCCCCAACTCTGTACCAATACACTGCACACTTATAATACACTCACTATATACTGATAATATACTGTATACTAACACCCACTACTGTGTGCTAATAATATACATTATGTACAAAACACACCACTGTATACAAAGTACACTGCACAATGATAATACACCCACTATACACTAATAATAATAAAGTGCACACTATGTACTAATTTACACACCCTGTATACTAATACACACACACTTTATACAATATGCACACTGTATACTAGTAATACACACATGCTGTATACAGAGTGCACACTGTACTAATACACGCTGTATACAAAGTGCACACTGTATACTAATAATACACACGCTGTATACAAAGTGCACACTGTATACTAAATACACACGCTGTATACAAAGTGCACACTGTATACGAATAATACACGCTGTATACAAAGTGCACACTGTACTAATAATACACGCTGTATACAAAGTGCACACTGTATACTAAATACACGCTGTATACAAAGTGCACACTGTATACTAATACACGCTGTATACAAAGTGCACACTGTATACTAAATACACGCTGTATACAAAGTGCACACTGTATACTAATAATACACGCTGTATACAAAGTGCACACTGTACTAATACACGCTGTATACGAAGTGCACACTGTATACTAATAATACACGCTGTATACAAAGTGCACACTGTACTAATACATGCTGTATACAAAGTGCACACTGTACTAATAATACACGCTGTATACAAAGTGCACACTGTATACTAAAAACACGCTGTATACAAAGTGCACACTGTATACTAAAAACACGCTGTATACAAAGTGCACACTGTATACTAAATACACGCTGTATACAAAGTGCACACTGTATACTAATAATACACACGCTGTATACAAAGTGCACACTGTATACTAATAATACACACGCTGTATACAAAGTGCACACTGTATACTAATAACACACGCTGTATACAAAGTGCACACTGTATACTAATAACACACGCTGTATACAAAGTGCACACTGTATACTAATAAAACACGCTGTATACAAAGTGCACACTGTATACTAATAAAACATGCTGTATACAAAGTGCACACTGTATACTAATACACGCTGTATACAAAGTGCACACTATATACTAATAATACACACGCTGTATACAAAGTGCACACTGTATACTAATAATACACACACGCTGTATACAAAGTGCACACTGTATACTAATAATACACACACGCTGTATACAGTGTGGACACTGTACTAATAATACACGCTGTATACAAAGTGCACACTGTATACTAATAATACACGCTGTATACAAAGTGCACACTGTATACTAATAAAACACGCTGTATACAAAGTGCACACTGTATACTAATAATACACACACGCTGTATACAAAGTGCACACTGTATACTAATAATACACACACGCTGTATACAGTGTGGACACTGTACTAATAATACACGCTGTATACAAAGTGCACACTGTATACTAATAATACACACGCTGTATACAAAGTGCACACTGTATACTAATAATACACACACGCTGTATACAAAGTGCACACTGTATACTAATAATACACACACGCTGTATACAGTGTGGACACTGTACTAATAATACACGCTGTATACAAAGTGCACACTGTATACTAATAATACACGCTGTATACAAAGTGCACACTGTATACTAATAAAACACGCTGTATACAAAGTGCACACTGTATACTAATAATACACACACGCTGTATACAAAGTGCACACTGTATACTAATAATACACACACGCTGTATACAGTGTGGACACTGTACTAATAATACACGCTGTATACAAAGTGCACACTGTATACTAATAATACACGCTGTATACAAAGTGCACACTGTATACTAATAAAACACGCTGTATACAAAGTGCACACTGTATACTAATAATACACGCTGTATACAAAGTGCACACTGTACTAACACACGCTGTATACAAAGTGCACACTGTATACTAATAATACACACGCTGTATACAAAGTGCACACTGTATACAAAGTGCACACTGTATACTAATAAAACACGCTGTATACAAAGTGCACACTGTATAATAAAACACGCTGTATACAAAGTGCACACTGTATACTAATACACGCTGTATACAAAGTGCACACTGTATACTAATACACGCTGTATACAAAGTGCACACTGTATACTAATAATACACATGCTGTATACAAAGTGCACACTGTACTAATAATACACACGCTGTATACAAAGTGCACACTGTATACTAATAATACACACACGCTGTTTACAATGTGCACACTGTATACTAATACACACGCTGTATACAGAGTGCACACTGTACTAATACACGCTGTATACAAAGTGCACACTGTATAATAATACACACGCTGTATACAGAGTGCACACTGTACTAATAATACACACGCTGTTTACAAAGTGCACACTGTATACTAATAACACACGCTGTATACAGAGTGCACACTGTATAATAATAATACACACGCTGTATACAGAGTGCACACTGTTTACCAATAACATACACACTCTGTATACAAAGTGCACACTGTTTACTAATAATATACACACCCTGCATCACCAACACTGTACTGTAACAGTGCAAGCAGTGCATCATCAACAGTAAAGTTTTCGCACACACGACATCCTCAGCAATGTAAATCTGTAGCACCTGCATTGAAATGCTGCATGTACACTGGTAACGCACATTTCACCGTCACCTCTGTACAGTGCAGGGTCCTTTCCCGGGAGTCATCAGTTCAGACACATTTTTGATGAACACTGAGTGAGGTTCTATCAGTCTGCACATCCGTCTTCCCTTCAGTTTACATCCGTGTGTTTTCTTTGTTTTGGTTGTTGAAGAGACAAGTCATAGGTAACAAATGATAAACAAATAATTGTTTCTTGCCTAGAAACAGATGTAAACAGAGCACATTCATTGATCTTGGTCTTGCTCCTTGCACACTGGGTCATTTAGCTGCAGTGGACCCGTCCCCATGGTGTCGCGTACCCAGGAGGGGTAGGTGCGGTGTCGCGTACCCAGGAGGGGTAGGTGCGGTGTCGCGTACCCAGGAGGGGTAGGTGCGGTGTCGCGTACCCAGGAGGGGTAGGTGCGGTGTCGCGTACCCAGGAGGGGTAGGTGCGGTGTCGCGTACCCAGGAGGGGTAGGTGCGGTGTCGCGTACCCAGGAGGGGTAGGTGCGGTGTCGCGTACCCAGGAGGGGTAGGTGCGGTGTCGCGTACCCAGGAGGGGTAGGTGCGGTGTCGCGTACCCAGGAGGGGTAGGTGCGGTGTCGCGTACCCAGGAGGGGTAGGTGCGGTGTCGCGTACCCAGGAGGGGTAGGTGCGGTGTCCAGCCTTGCTGCAGGTAGCCTGTGGAAGTTTATCGCAGGCTTCTTCTGGATGGGGCTGAATGCTGCACCGATTGGTACGGACATGTAGGGGTTTATTTACTGTAGAGTGCAAAATCTGGTGCAGCTCTGCATAGAAGCCAATCAGCTTGGGGGGCACAGTGTATGTGTGCTACAGGTGTACAGCGTGGAGGGGGCAGTGTATGTGTGCTACAGGTGTACAGCGAGGAGGGGGCAGTGTATGTGCTACAAGTGTACAGCGAAGAGGGGGCAGTGTATGTGTGCTACAGGTGTACAGCGCGGAGGGGACAGTGTATGTGTGCTACAGGTGTACAGCGAGGAGGGGGCAGTGTATGTGCTACAAGTGTACAGCAAAGAGGGGGCAGTGTATGTGTGCTACAGGTGTACAGCGCGGAGGGGACAGTGTATGTGTGCTACAAGTGTACAGCGCGGAGGGGGGCAGTGTATGTGCTGCAAGTGTACAGCGCGGAGGGGGCAGTGTATGTGCTACAAGTGTACAGCGAAGAGGGGGCAGTGTATGTGTGCTACAAGTGTACAGCGCGGAGGGGGGCAGTGTATGTGTGCTACAAGTGTACAGCGAGGAGGGGGCAGTGTATGTGTGCTACAAGTGTACAGCGCGGAGGGGGGCAGTGTATGTGCTGCAAGTGTACAGCGCGGAGGGGGCAGTGTATGTGCTGAAAGTGTACAGCGCGGAGGGGGCAGTGTATGTGCTGCAAGTGTACAGCGAGGAGGGGGCAGTGTATGTGTGCTACAAGTGTACAGCGCGGAGGGGGGCAGTGTATGTGCTGCAAGTGTACAGCGCGGAGGGGGCAGTGTATGTGCTGCAAGTGTACAGCGCGGAGGGGGCAGTGTATGTGCTACAAGTGTACAGCGAAGAGGGGGCAGTGTATGTGTGCTACAAGTGTACAGCGCGGAGGGGGGCAGTGTATGTGTGCTACAAGTGTACAGCGAGGAGGGGGCAGTGTATGTGTGCTACAAGTGTACAGCGCGGAGGGGGGCAGTGTATGTGCTGCAAGTGTACAGCGCGGAGGGGGCAGTGTATGTGCTGCAAGTGTACAGCGCGGAGGGGGCAGTGTATGTGTGCTACAAGTGTACAGCGAGGAGGGGGCAGTGTATGTGCTACAAGTGTACAGCGAGGAGGGGGCAGTGTATGTGTGCTACAAGTGTACAGCGCGGAGGGGGCAGTGTATGTGCTGCAAGTGTACAGCGCGGAGGGGGCAGTGTATGTGCTGCAAGTGTACAGCGCGGAGGGGGCAGTGTATGTGCTGCAAGTGTACAGCGAGGAGGGGGCAGTGTATGTGCTGCAAGTGTACAGCGAGGAGGGGGCAGTGTATGTGCTGCAAGTGTACAGAGAGGAGGGGGCAGTGTATGTGCTGCAAGTGTACAGCGAGGAGGGGGCAGTGTATGTGCTACAATTGTACAGCGCGGAGGGGGCAGTGTATGTGCTACAAGTGTACAGCGCGGAGGGGGGCAGTGTATGTGCTACAAGTGTACAGCGCGGAGGGGGGCAGTGTATGTGCTACAAGTGTACAGCGAGGAGGGGGCAGTGTATGTGTGCTACAAGTGTACAGCGCGGAGGGGGCAGTGTATGTGTGCTACAAGTGTACAGCGAGGAGGGGGCAGTGTATGTGTGCTACAAGTGTACAGCGCGGAGGGGGGCAGTGTATGTGCTGCAAGTGTACAGCGCGGAGGGGGCAGTGTATGTGCTGCAAGTGTACAGCGCGGAGGGGGCAGTGTATGTGTGCTACAAGTGTACAGCGAGGAGGGGGCAGTGTATGTGTGCTACAAGTGTACAGCGAGGAGGGGGCAGTGTATGTGCTGCAAGTGTACAGCGCGGAGGGGGCAGTGTATGTGCTGCAAGTGTACAGCGCGGAGGGGGCAGTGTATGTGCTGCAAGTGTACAGCGAGGAGGGGGCAGTGTATGTGCTGCAAGTGTACAGCGAGGAGGGGGCAGTGTATGTGCTGCAAGTGTACAGAGAGGAGGGGGCAGTGTATGTGCTGCAAGTGTACAGCGAGGAGGGGGCAGTGTATGTGCTACAATTGTACAGCGCGGAGGGGGCAGTGTATGTGCTACAAGTGTACAGCGCGGAGGGGGGCAGTGTATGTGCTACAAGTGTACAGCGCGGAGGGGGGCAGTGTATGTGCTGCAAGTGTACAGCGAGGAGGGGGCAGTGTATGTGTGCTACAAGTGTACAGCGAGGAGGGGGCAGTGTATGTGTGCTACAAGTGTACAGCGCGGAGGGGGCAGTGTATGTGCTGCAAGTGTACAGCGCGGAGGGGGCAGTGTATGTGCTGCAAGTGTACAGCGAGGAGGGGGCAGTGTATGTGCTGCAAGTGTACAGAGAGGAGGGGGCAGTGTATGTGCTGCAAGTGTACAGCGAGGAGGGGGCAGTGTATGTGCTACAATTGTACAGCGCGGAGGGGGCAGTGTATGTGCTACAAGTGTACAGCGCGGAGGAGGTAGTGTATGTGCTACAAGTGTACAGCGAGGAGGGGGCAGTGTATGTGCTACAAGTGTACAGCGCGGAGGGGGCAGTGTATGTGCTGCAAGTGTACAGCGAGGAGGGGGCAGTGTATGTGCTACAAGTGTACAGCGAGGAGGGGGCAGTGTATGTGCTGCAAGTGTACAGAGAGGAGGGGGCAGTGTATGTGCTGCAAGTGTACAGCGAGGAGGGGGCAGTGTATGTGCTACAAGTGTACAGTGCGGGGGGAGGAGGCAGTGTATGTGCTACAAGTGTACAGCGCGGAGGGGGCAGCAACGCTGTACAATTACAGTACACACACAAATACAATGCAGCCTTATCCATGTAGACTTGGAGCACACAGATAATCTTTCTACATTCATAACATGCTTATACCAACCACACACAGAACTCTGCACATGTATGTAGCACACACACAGTATGTACATCCATGCTGTCACACCAGAGAAACGTGTTTTTTCTTGCCAACCTGAATACAGTAAAATCTGCCTTTGCTGTGTATATTTTTATGCCCTAGTAAGGAGCCTTGCACAATATTATGCTTTTCAGCCCCCCTCACTCTTTGCACTTTTTGGCCCAAACTGGGGTCCGCCCCACAGCTCAAATTCCTGCCTGAGGCCAAGTCCTGGCTTTCCAGGAAACTTCCCTGGCTCACTGAGCACACTGTGTGTTTTTATACTACAAACACTCCGTATATCCAGACCTGTATACATCACTACACCTGCTGTGTCTGATTTCTGTCCTGTTCTTCAGACATAATCCTGTTTGTAACCCTGATTCGGATTCTACATTTTTTTTTTTTTTGACCGTAGACGTGAAGTAATGATGGCCGATCTGGGTACCATTCTGCTGATTATCCTTGTGTATGAATGCCAGCATCTACTGCAAGCACCCCTTGGCTCTGGGGATATAGCAGGCAGTTATGATGAATATTTTACTCCTGCCTGGGCTGATGTAAATAGGAACATGAATGAGCCAAGCATGCATACACATGGCAAACAAATTCAAAGAAATCTCTCTTTTCAGCGAAGTGTTCCTGCAGGCCCAGCTAACCTAAATCCAGCCATAGATGGAATTAATCTCAGCCGGTTCAGCAGGGGCTGGATGAGATATGCTCCATCTATGGGCAGGCTGATTGTACCAACGTTGATCCATAACTGCCAACAGTAATCCTTTTGTTCTGCTGGCAGGAAAGGCTCCCCGCTGGAAAACACAGTGCCGCTGCGGGAGGGAACAGTGTTAATGGAGGAATTGAGCAATCAGATTGCAATCATTTGAGAAAATCAAATCCTCTATTACCAGCCTAAGACTTTTTGCTTGGTGTACATTGCTTCAGACAAACTCACAAGGTGGTATGAAAAAGTTTTGAGACTAGTTTTGTAACATGCCAACAGATGGCAGCACAAGGCACAGTCACAGGGAGCATCAACCTTCAAAAGTCAGTGTGCCAAAAGACATAGTCATATGTACTTCGGAAGCTGCGCAACTGGTGCTATTCTGACCACACGGATTACCACATCTGCTATGTCATCATGGACAGCAAGTTAGAACAAAGAGCAAACGTGAAATTCTGCGTGAAACTGGGCAAATCTGCCACAGAGACGTTTGACATGATTTAGCAAGTTTGCTCTTTGTTAAAGATCTTAAGCTGCCTATAGATGGATTGAAATATATCCAGTACATGAGAGACCAGAATTATTTCATGTGTGGACACTGCTTCTCGATCCAACAATTGATATTGTTGAACAGGCTTGTTGGAAATTCTTTCTCAATCTGCAAGTGCAGGATCCCAGTCCTGCTGTCCAGAATACAATGTCTCAGCTGGAGGATTCCTCCTTCCACCTCTACTGTGTGGATGGAGAAACCTGTTAATTTTTTATCGACCAATCCCTCTATGGCCAGCTTTAGATTGGCCGTAAATGATCACATTTTTTATGCGTGATGTCACCAATTGGGACAGTCCCCTGTTGGGCTACCATAGAGCGATAATGATCATTGGCAGCAGGGCTGTGGAGTCGGTAGATAAATGTTCCGACTCCTCAGTTTTTTGTACTTCCGACTCCTCTGCATTAATATGCAAATGTATTTTATACATTCCTTGAAGGAAAGAAAGGCAACATACATGTCATTACCACAGGACTACCGGCTGGGAAGCCAACAGTCTACTGTATTGAACAGTTTAAGCAAAAGACAAACACAATGAAAACAACAAAGTTTTTTATTAATTTTTTTTTATTAATTAATCAAGTGGCTGGATAGTAGCAGCAGGCATAAACATCAGGAACAGGAACTTTACCAGTCCAAAAATACAAACCACATTATTTGGTTGTTTTAGAACAAAAACAAAGCTTATCTATATGAACCAAAAACAAAATCTGTAAAACACTATGGAAAGTATAAGTATTGCCGCTCCTAATTGTGCGTTGCGTGCCATATAGTGAAGTGCATGAAAAGCATGCTTCTTCACGGTCACTTAACGTGTTCGTTTTGCGGTTACGTGAGGCACTGCATGCATTGGTCGTTATTCTTACAGTAGAGAAGTCATTAATTATAACTTTGTGAATTGGGACATTTAAACTTGCTTTTTTTTTAATTCCAATCTAAATTTAGTCGGAGTCGGAGCATTGTTTGCCGACTCCGACTCCAGGTACCCAAAATTTACTCCGACTCCGCAGCCCTGATTGGCAGTCACTGAAAGATTTCATTTATATATTGATTGTCCATCAGTAAATCTCTACAGTCCCTCATTCTTGTCCTTTTGTTCCCCTGTTAAAGTTCCTGCACTGTATGAATGCTGTTTTCACATGTCCCTGGAGGTGGTGGTCTCTGATATTACGCCATTTGATCTCTTACTGCCAATTATCCTCAAATAGGATGCCTCGCTGCCTGTGACCATGTCAAGTGATTTACACTTAGAGTAAGAGAAACTATAGTATATCGGCACAGGGAAATCTAAACATTTCCAAAGACAGTTTTCTTTACTTCGAGCTTGTCCCTGCTAATTAGGACCTCGTGGCAGCAACGAGGCAGCCAGCATCTGGTAGCCAGACCGAGAGGGAATACAAGCAGTGTTGTGAGGACACAACCTCCCAGAGCAGTGAGATGGGATTCTTCACCAACGTTCCCAGGGGGCCCCATACAATGACTCCTTCTCTGGAGACAGCGGGCTGTGTAATGTCATCCTGCATAGTGTGTTTGGAGGCCAGCTACACACGGAGGCTGCTGTCATGGCTGTGTCATACTCGGGATGGGCACGAAAATATCAGATGTTTAATATAGCATGCATGCCCTGAATACTATTCACAGCAGGACATTCTAGACAGGCTGAATATAGTAGAAGACACTTGAGGTCCCAAGAGTGAGAGGGGAGGGGATGGACTTTGCCTGCTTTCATCTCACCCAGTCCCACTAACACAATACTAACCGCCAATACGTTTTTT
>NW_028318070.1:1012500-1070000 GCF_062004578.1 Staurois parvus
TCTTGGAAAGTGCAACTTCCCTTGCAAAGCAAACAGTCTATTTCTGCTTTAGTAAATCAACCCTCAAAGTGTTGATGCTGATGGAGGAACTACACCAGTATTTATTTATGCCTTCTTCAGCCCTTTCGCTGCCAGACTTGTTTTTTTTTTTTTTCTCTTTTTCATTTTTTTGTACACATATATAAAAAAAATCATTTTAGGCCTGAAGATTGCAAAAACCCCCAAGCATTATATATTTTCTGAAAAAAAAACCCCTAGAGTGGTAGTTCCAATTTTTTTATGTCACACAATATTACTGCAAAGGTCTAGGAAATGCAACATTTCAGTAAAATGTGAATTTTAGGACAAACGCAATAAATTACCCAAATTTTTGGTGAAATATGAAAGATGAGATTGCGCTGAGTAAATGGATACCCAACCTTAAATTGTTACTAAACCCAGGACGGTGAAATTCACTATATCTGGTCTCTCACAGTACACACAACATGGAAATGCAATTATTTTAGTAAATATAAACTGTTAAATACCTTTTCTCATCAGCAGTTGGAGCAGTTTTGTGTCCAGCAGAGCACTGGTTAAAGCTTGTAGAAGGAGTTTTCATTTTGCTTTAGGAGGATGCAGAACCCCTGACCTCTGTCTGGACAGTGCTGATTGACCCTGTGCTGATCACATGCACCCTCCCAAGAAGAAAAAAATAAACCTCTCCAGCAACACACCAAACTGGGCATGTGCAGAGTGACTCCACACAATATGTATTATCAGGAGATAAGAGGGGGACACTGGAAAAAGGGCAGGATCAGAGAAGTCAGGATCAACCAGCCTTTTACACAATGCAGAGGATTAACCCCTTAGGTGCCATAGTGAATATAACCAGACTTTAATGTTGTGGGTTTAGTAACACTTTAAATTTGTGTGCGCCTTAGGAATGGTGACAAACTTCAGTATCCTATATTTTCTATAGGTGACGTTTCAAAAGTCCCTACAGGTCATCTGTTTAGTGTTACGGAGGAGATCTTGTGCTATAATTATTGCTCTCACTCTGGCGTGCACAGCAATATGTAACGTGTAACGCAATCGGCACTTTCCCGTGTAGGCACCCCCCGCCACGTGCGTTTGTTAGTACGTGCCTATATGTGGGGGCCTCAAAACATTTTTGGGGGATGAATGTTATGTGCTTGTGTGTAACTTTTTTGCTTCTTAGGATTTCAGCGGTGCAGAGGCAGCTTGGTTATCTCACTATAAGAAGAGCTCACTGGATTTCTGGCGGGTCATCCAATATTTTCCTGTACCTGAAGCATTTTTGCAGCAAAGGAATAATAAGTGGCCAGTAACTAGCAGGTTTATGTGTTTGATCTTTGAGAAGACAGATCTCTGAAAGGCCGTAACCTGTGATGTGCCAGGTCCAGTCTACTCATCTCCATTAAAAAAAAAAAACTAACCTAAACTAAGGGAAGGAGTCTCCATTGAGCTAAATAATGCTGTGGAAACTAGAATGCAGCAAGAATTGGACCCATGGCTACCATCAGATTCCAGTTTACCATAGTATAATCAATTTGCTGTGCTCCTTTATACCAGTCAGAATCTATTGAAACAACTTGCTGTTAAAAAGGGTACAATTGCTTTTTCGGTCTGTTGACTTGCTGTGTCTCTGTGTGTTTAGACTATTCCTGTGCTCTGCAGAGGGACATTTTACTACAGGGGCGCCTTTACCTGTCTGAGAACTGGATATGCTTCTACAGTAACATCTTTCGCTGGGAGACTCTGGTCAGTAAGATGCAAATCTTTTTTTCTTTTCTCTTTGTGAGTCCTTCAATAGCATTTAGGAGTACTTTTAATGAAACAGATCATCGGCAATCCTAAGGATCGTTGCTGATCTCAGCTCATTATTGGTTTAGGAAACAGATCAGCGGAGAACATGTTCCCCGCTGATCATCTCAGCACACAGACGGCCAGTGTATGAAGGAGCGATATCAGCCCTTCACTGGTGATCTGTGTGCTCCAGATTCCCCAGCCCAGAGGTGGAGAGTCGGGGGAAACACAAACGAAGTAGTGGCTGCTTAGTAAACTGTGTTTGACTGATCTCTTACTGTCATCTCGTGAGATTGCAGTAAAAGTTGCCATTTTCTGGCATTCAAAGCGTTTGTAGATCGCGTCTCTCCTCATTCGGAGAAGCGATATACACCGCTTCGTAAAAAGGCATTGAGAGGAGAACTGTCTCCTCTGAGAATGCCAGAGAACCGAGCAACGGTCATTTACCGCTGCATGATAAAAGGACACCTGAGTGTATAGGACGGGTGAGGCACTGGGTAAAAGGGTTGTGGATGGTGTATGTGTGTCACCTACTGTAGGATTCTCACCTACACATGGTGAGGGGCTCCAAAATTTGTGCCTGTAATGGGGGGGGCAATTGTTTTCTCAGACATTAATAAGTTCTATTCTGGAGGCTGTATAGAGTTTTGTGTGGGATAATGCCTTCATTCCTAGTTCCAAGTTTTACTTGTTCGTCAGACCTATCTAATTAGTCATCCATCCACAGGCCTTTGTCTCTCTGAGCTGACTTGTGCTTAGGGCTTGCTTTCTCTGCTGTGGGAAAAAAAACTGACTGACAGAATGACTAAAAAAGGAAAAAGGTATCAGAGCAGCGCTGTTTGTTTTGGAGAGCTTGTTATTCACGTCCTGTCCTGACACTACAGGAAGTCAGAAGATCTCTCCAAATTGAGGGAAATGCCTTGTTGTAACTGCAGCAAGTATCCCCATTGGAAGATTTCCCCTCTATTCCTGTCCCAGTGACAACCCAAAGTTTTTTGCATTGTCCCTCACTTTCAGGTGACAATGGCTGCAAGCTCAGATAGGGGGGGTGAATATCCCCTGCAGGAACACAGCAGTATGACAATTGACAGGGTTGTTCATCTCTCACCACTCTAAAGCAAAATAAAAGGCTTTGGATTTAGATACACTTTAATCAAACCATGGTTACAAGGAGTTCAAAGGCCTCGTTCACACGGGCATACAATTGCAAGGGGCGTGTTTGCCAGCAAGGGGATGCACAGGTGTTACGTGCATCCCCATGCAGGCAGGTCCTATCCAAGTCTATTGGGATGCAGTGGCTGCACGAATATGGCTGCTGTTCCCAATTCGACAGCTGTGTGGGTGCGGGTGCACTACCCCAAACACACACTGTCTGCATTCAAGGCTGTGCACCTGCACTCACATAGCTGTCAGATTGGAAGCAGCTGCTGCGTCCCAGTAGACATGAATGGGGACTGCCTGCATGGCGCGTATGCACCGGACACCTGTGCATCTCCTTGCAGGCAAACCAGGCCCTTGCCCAGGAGTATGCTATAGTACTTTGCTGTGAACAAGACCAAAGAGATTGAATGGATATGCCCACTTCCCAGCCTATTGGGAACTATCTTTGTTCCTGAACTGTGATTTCCCCTCTTCTGAAGGCACTTTTTTGTTGCATATGTGCTCCCTCTAACAGATCTGTCCAAGAGTGCTACCATTCTGTCAATGGGTGCCCCGCTGCATACCTTCTTTCTTGTTTGCAGATGCGTCTATACCTATTTGTAAAAATGACTGCTCTTGAAATTAAATCGCCTTTTGGGTGTTGTTTAGAGACACATCCCATTTATAATTGGCTATAGCAGAACTGACTTCATGAGGCAGGTAGTCTGTGTTGATAAAGACCAAAGAATGTGCTCAGTAGTGCTTCTTAATTTGCCTCTCTATAAGTTTTAGAGCTAATTAATAGGGAATTGTCCTTTTTGCTCAATATTTATCAGACTAGTTTTTGCTCTGTCTAGAAGTAAATTGTAACTTTTGTCTCCTAGTTAACAGTACGTTTGAAGGATATCTGCTCAATGACTAAAGAAAAGACAGCCAGACTAATTCCAAATGCAATCCAACTTTGCACTGACACTGAGAAGGTAAGAAGTACAAATTTCTGTACTCCTCATTCCTTTTCCTTTTTTTTCCTTTAATTTCTTTTCCTTACACAGAACGGTATTAGAGTAATGGGTGACCCACAAGCTCAGTAGTCCTGGTTTGGAAAAATATGTAAAATTATCTTTACACACACCTTTCTTTTACAGCACTTTTTCACCTCATTTGGGGCAAGAGATCGAACCTACATGATGATGTTCCGGCTCTGGCAGAATGCTTTGCTCGAAAAGGTAGAATATTGTCTTTTAACACTTGTGACACCTTATGTTGTTCCTCATCTCTGCCCACTCATCTTCTTCCCAGTGTTCATTTCTGTTCAACTCTTCTCTGTGTCATTTCTTTGTCTGAACACCATCTTCTCAACATCCTTTTGTAATAACCTTCTTTGTATCTGTATGTTGTATTACCATCTGTCTCTACTTTATTCTCAACACCAGTCCCTGTCTGTTTTCTTTTTGACATGTGTTTTCACTAACCTTCTTCTCAACCTTCATTCCTGTCCGCTAACCTTCTTTTCAACCTTCATTCCTGTCCGCTAACCTTCTCAACTTCCATTCCTGTCCGCTAACCTTCTTCTCAACCTCCATTCCTGCCCGCTAACCTTCTTCTCGACCTCCATTCCTGCCCGCTAACCTTCTTCTCAACCTCCATTCCTGCCCGCTAACCTTCTTCTCAACCTCCATTCCTGCCCGCTAACCTTCTTCTCAACCTCCGTTTTTGTCCGCTGACCACCTTCTCAACCTCCATTTCTGTCTGCTGACCACCTTCTCAACCTCCGTTTCTTGTCCGCTGACCACCTTCTCAACCTCCGTTTCTGTCCGCTGACCACCTTCTCAACCTCCGTTTCTGTCCGCTGACCACCTTCTCAGCCTCTCCTCAACATCCTTTTGTAATAACCTTCTTTGTATCTGTATGTTGTATTACCATCTGTCTCTACTTTATTCTCAACACCGGTCCCTGTCTGTTTTCTTTTTGACATGTGTTTTCACTAACCTTCTTCTCAACCTCCATTCCTGTCCGCTAACCTTCTCAACCTCCATTCCTGTCCGCTAACCTTCTTTTCAACCTTCATTCCTGTCCGCTAACCTTCTCAACCTCCATTCCTGTCCGCTAACCTTCTTCTCAACCTCCATTCCTGTCCGCTAACCTTCTTCTCAACCTCCATTCCTGTCCGCTAACCTTCTTCTCAACCTCCATTCCTGTCCGCTAACCTTCTTCTCAACCTCCATTCCTGTCCGCTAACCTTCTTCTCAACCTCCATTCCTGCCCGCTAACCTTCTTCTCAACCTCCATTCCTGCCCGCTAACCTTCTCAACTTCCATTCCTGTCTGCTAACCTTCTTTTCAACCTTCATTCCTGTCTGCTAACCTTCTTCTCAACCTTCATTCCTGTCCGCTAACCTTCTTCTCAACCTCCATTCCTGTCCGCTAACCTTCTCAACCTCCATTCCTGTCCGCTAACCTTCTTTTCAACCTTCATTCCTGTCTGCTAACCTTCCTGACCACCTTCTCAACCTCCGTTTCTGTCCACTGACCAACTTCTCAACCTCAATTTCTGTCCGCTGACCACCTTCTCAACCTCTTTCTGTCCGCTAACCTTTTAACCATTGTGGATTTGTATTCTTTAATCTGCTCCTTCACTCCATCTGTGATAACCACATTCTCGGTGTCCATTTTTATCCACTGTCCTCCTTCTCAATGTCCACCTGTAGTTAACTAACCTGCTTCTTACCACCGTTCTGTACCTGCTAACCTTTTCAATGCTCATCTCTGTCTGTTAAGCATCTTCTCAGTGTCCATCTCATATTAACGAGCCTTCTTCTCTGCAGCCTTTGTGTCCGAAGGAACTCTGGCATTTTGTTCACCAGTGCTATGGCAATGAGCTGGGCCTTACTAGTGATGACGAGGACTATGTCCCCCCAGATGATGATTTTAACACTGTGGGGTAAGGCTGAAAATGATAATGGATGCTTTTACTTGCGTTAATACACACTATATGGCCAAAAGTATATGGACAACTCTACAACTACTGATTATGGATGTTGGAGACACCCACTTAATAGGTGCATAAAATGAAGCACAATAGCCACCATGCATGGTTAATGCCACAGCACCCAAAGACATTTTAGACAATTGTGTGCTTCCAGCCTTGTGGCAACAGTTTTCTATTGGAAAGCCTTCCCAGAAGAGTGGAGGCTGTTTTAACCACAATGGGCCAACTCCAAAGTACTAAACAGAGTCCGACTTATTACAAAAAATTAAAGCAAATTGTGCCACAAAAGAAAATTATTATTATTTTACAGTATTTATAAAGCGCCAATGGTTCGCTCAGCGCTGTACATCACAAATTTGGTCATATAGTGCAACCTGCTCATCCACCGTAGAATACCATATATTCAGTAACAGTGCAACATGTATTGAAACCCCTGAGATATCACTTTACTATGAGCTGCCTGTTTAAAACGGATCACTCACTGGTTTGTATTGGTTAATCCACTGTGCAGATTGCTCTTTGCATTATGGAATAAATTAAACCTTTAGATTGCAGAAGGTTATTTAATGTTATTTGTTTGCAGTTATTGTGAAGAGATACCAGTGGAAGAGGTTGAGGTAAACGATAATTCCTCCAAAAGCAGCAGTGAAATTAAGGCAGAAACAAACTGCAACCTACCGGACCCTTCTCTGTCGAGCAGTAATGTGCCATCAACAGCGAGCAGTGATGCCCCAGCTGTAAGTACTCTTCTATCATTGTGGTTTGCATTGTGTGTGTAATTGAAAGATTTCATTGGATTAATACGGCCCATGAAATCATAATTTTGGCACTGAGCTTATCTCTGCGTCAGTGATGCAATGTGTGAGAAACCGGAGTAAGATTGTTTCCCACTGGTGTCCCAGGGTTTCTGTTTTGAAGTAATTGTGTTTCACATATTCTATTTAAACTTAAATTTCTTGTACCAGATTCTCATTATCTCATAGCTATACAGTGCCTCTGCCCGACTTGCACCAAAGCTACAGTTACAGTGGGTGTTTTTCAGGCCAAAATAATGTCTGGCGCTCATGTTTTTCTGCAGCCCTTGTTTTTTTGTTAGATGGCCTTGTGTTAAATTACTGCCTTGGCATTCTTTGTCATCGTCATTGTAGGCTTACACTATCCAGCCTCTCTGGATAGTGTAAGCCTACGCCTGTGGAAGATTCATGTCATACTGTCTCCATGAGACCCTCTCCCCTCCCTTCAAGTTTGGATAGTTTCATCCACATGTATCTCCACTCAGGAACATTTAATTTGGGCCCTTCTGCAGTTCTGCCTTTTTTTAAATGCTCCAAACATTTTGAGACTTATATGCATCTGTAGAAGAAGAAATGATTAACACTGATTACAGAAAAAAAGACATTATATGATTAAATAAACAATAGAAAAAAAATATTTTGCTTTCAATTTTGTTATGGACCTTCCTGTGTTTTTTTTTGTTTTTTTTTTCCATCCTTTCTTTCCCCAAAATTTGACTGTATCCTACAGTGAACCCAAATAAGTTCACCTTTCTGGAAAAAAGAATGCATATCTTTTTGCAGGTAAAAAAAAGTGCATTTATTTGTATTAGGAGCCTGTAAAGCATTGCACCCACTATCAACTGATTGTGGGTGCAGTGTCAGGCTCCTGCAGACTCTGTGTAGCGGTCTGCTCATACCTCATACAGGCACGCAGTTACTGTACAACAGGAAGAAACGATGAACTACCTAGAGTGCTCATCATTACCCTGGGAGTTCATTGAACTACAAGCTCCCAGCTGCAATGGTTTATGGTAGCTGCAGTTCTCCCATTCACAGAACTCTGTGAATGAATGATGTGGCCAGGTGGGAGGAGACCCAGATGGACTTTTTTTTTTTTTTAATTTGTTTTAACTGTGACGTTGGGGGGGGCTGCTCAGTTAGTAACTGGTTACACCCTTAATATGGGTGTAACATGTTCCTATCCTTTAACGAAATAAGAATTTTTGCAGCAAGTGCAAAAAATTAAATAAATGATAATTCTCCCCAGCCCAAGTGATTACATTTGTGATTGTGTGGTATGAATTTTTACTTTGGACACTTCAGCTTAGAAGTTATATCTGCAGATTTCCTTTTGCAGTCTTTTTTTTCCTGGGTTTGTCATCTTGGTCTGCTACTCTTCTTCTTTTTTTTTTTTTTATGAATGCAGTCATGTTTGTTTTTTTGAAGTCTTGCGAAATCTGTGTTCATTCCTGGAATTAGAAAAGGACTTGTACATGGGTTACATTATCCAGATGTTGCATTACACAGCCCAGCTGCAGATATAATACCATAAATCCTATTCTAGTTATTTAGGTATTTTTAGGGGATGTTATCCCACAAACAGTCGTGGTGGTTAATCAGTAAATGAGTGATTGCTGAACTAATCAGAACTTGTTGATGTTTTAAGTGTTACATTTATGAAAGCCCCCATCTTCCCAGTGTATCCTCCAATTAGTAAGATAATTTAAAGATATTTGACCATAAACCCGTACAGGAATTCCACATGCCAATCTCATTGTGG
Organism: Staurois parvus; assembly: GCF_062004578.1. Classification (NCBI taxonomy): domain Eukaryota; kingdom Metazoa; phylum Chordata; class Amphibia; order Anura; family Ranidae; genus Staurois; species Staurois parvus. The sequence goes on from NW_028318070.1 coordinate 1,020,994, forward strand.
TGTTCGCTTTGTTCCTTTGTCTGTAGTATGATGGGGCTTTTGTGGACGATATTGACAGCTCTTTAGAGAGGGAGATGTTGATTGCAAACATGGAGGACCAGAAAGTGGAGCTCCTTCCTCCGGTCATGTCTCCATCCTTGGACCTAAATGATAATGAAGACCTGCCCACAGAGCTTAGCGATTCATCTGAGACACATGACGAAGGTGAATGCACAGCTTTATGTAATGCATTTATTAACCATCAATAATAACTATAGAGTGTTGATCCAGAGAGTGTCTGATTGTCTTAGATTGGGAAATAATAAATATTTCTTGTCAGCCATGTTTTTAAAGGGTTTTTTTTGCCTTTCTCTGAATTGCTTGTGGGTTTAGTGTTCTGAGAATAAAGATTTTTAAATTATTTCTTGTGAACTTGATGGACGTCTTTTCTTCAACGTTAAGGCTGGTACACCTGGGCTGAATATCGATCGGTATCGTCTGGTTCAACAGAAACTGGCCGACAATCGGCCCGTGTGTACAGCAGCCTGTCCGACAGAAGCCGGTCTAACAACTGGCTTTTATTGAATGGGCATGCTGTGCAACCAGATCAGTGCTGGAAGCCAATGGCTGCGAGTGCTGATCAGTGTGTCCTTACAGGGCGGGGGGGTGGGGGGAATTCAGGCACGTTTTCCCCTGCCAGAACACAGTAGTTCAGCAGGGGAGATTGCCGCACTAACATTGCTTAGTACGGCAACCCTCCTTTATTTTTTTTTATTTTTTTTTATTCCCATTTAGCCCGCTGGGTTGAGCAATAGAAAAAAAAAACTTCCTGTGTGTACCAGGCATTAGTATTGAACTATGCAGATTAATTTAGCAGAAACATGGACTGGGCTGCTTGGTATCCTTCTATGTGACAGCTGAGAAAGGGCTGCTAAGTTGTTAGTTACATAAAAGGATATAGAAGGATTGTATGACCCACAATTTAGATGTACAAAAAAGGAGAGAAGTAGTCATTTGGTAAGAACACAACTTTGGAGGTCATGCTTGGGGAAGAACATAAATTGGAGGTCATGCTTGGCAAGAGTAATAATGCAGTCACCAGGTACTCGCATGAATGGAAGGGCAGCATTGTTGGTGATTTGGATACACAGACAATAAAGATAACATATCTCATTCATTCTGTAGGTGAAGTTCAGGCTTTCTATGAGGATCTGAATGGCCGGCAGTACATCAATGAAGTGTTTAGTTTCAACGTGGACAAACTCTTTAGCCTCCTGTTTAGTGAATCTCAATTTCTAAGGGACTTTATGGAGCAGCGGCGGTTTACAGGTGAGATGTTCTTGTAGGTATCCTGCTGTATTGCGTTCCTAGATAATGTGTGTATATAAAACATATATTCAATACATCGCTGATACATGTACATTTTAAAAATGCTGCAATACAGAAAAATGCTTGGAGATCCTGCCAGAATTCCAGACATGTTTTTAACGTCCTGTAATAAGCTGACAAATCTTCCTTTGCAGCACTGAAATCCCAAGCAGTTTTGTCAGTCCTGCCTTACCTACTGGTCTGTGGAACAGTGGTCTCCAAACTGTGGCCCGGGGGCCAGATACAACCCTTTCCTTGCTTTTACAGCCCTTGAGGCATTATTCCCCCATGGTCAGCAAAAGTTGGGCATAGTTCCTCCCACTGACACTAGCAATGGGGCACTAGTCCTCTCACTCACACCAGCGATGGTGCACTCTTCCTCCCACTGACACCAGCGATGGTGCACTCTTCCTCCCACTGACACCAACTTTGGGGCACTCTTCCTCCCACTGACACCAACTTTGGGGCACTCTTCCTCCCATTGACACCAACTTTGGGGCACTCTTCCTCCCATTGACACCAACTTTGGGGCACTCTTCCTCCCATTGACACCAACGATGAGGCACTCTTCCTCCCACTGACGCCAATGATGGGGCTCTCTTCCTCCCACTGACGCCAATGATGGGGCTCTCTTCCTCCCACTGACGCCAATGATGGGGCTCTCTTCCTCCCACTGACGCCAATGATGGGGCTCTCTTCCTCCCACTGACGCCAATGATGGGGCTCTCTTCCTCCCACTGACGCCAATGATGGGGCTCTCTTCCTCCCACTGACGCCAATGATGGGGCTCTCTTCCTCCCACTGACGCCAATGATGGGGCTCTCTTCCTCCCACTGACGCCAATGATGGGGCTCTCTTCCTCCCACTGACGCCAATGATGGGGCTCTCTTCCTCCCACTGACGCCAATGATGGGGCTCTCTTCCTCCCACTGACGCCAATGATGGGGCACTCTTCCTCCCACTGACGCCAATGATGGGGCACTCTTCCTCCCACTGACGCCAATGATGGGGCACTCTTCCTCCCACTGACGCCAATGATGGGGCACTCTTCCTCCCACTGACGCCAATGATGGGACACTATTACTTCCCCTAATACTAATAATGGGGCATAGTTTACTCCCACTGACCACAGTCCAGACCCCATAAACTTTGAAGGACAGTAATCTGGCCCTCTCTCTAGAAAGTTTGGAGACCCCGTGCTATAGAGCCTCTCCCCATCTCATCTTTTGAGTATAAGAGGTAGGTGTTCAACAGTAAAGAACTGGCACGGATAAAACGGCTTGGAATTGTAGTGCAGCGGGAGGTTAGAACGTCGCTGGATTTTTGGCCGGGTCATCAGCAATTTCTCTGTACTTGCAGTGTTTTTAAGAACGTACAGAATGTTTGGTTTTTTTTTTGTCCCATCTGCATTTCTGTCAGATAATGCACCACTTTGCCCATAAAATTATTTCAGTTACAAATCTTTTGGCATTCTCATGTTTATTTCCTTTGTTTTGTATTGGTATGACACAAAGTGGAGAAACAAAAAGCCAAATCTGACACATTCCACGCAAAACACCAAAAATGGACTGGACAAAATTATTGGCACCTTTCATTTAATATTTGGTAGCACACCCCTTGGAAAAAATAACTGAAATCAATGGCTTCCTGTAACCATCAATGAGTTTCTTCCACCTCTCTACTGGAATTTTGGAGCGCTCTTCTTTCACCAACTGCTCCAGGTCTCTCAGATTGGAAGGGTTCCTTTTCCCAACTGCTGTTTTGAGATCTCTCCACAGGAACTCTATGGGATTGACATCTGGACTCATTGCTGGCCAGTTCAGTTCTCTCCAGCGCTTTGTCTGAAACCATTTCTGGGTTTTTTTAATGTATGCTTTGGGTCGTTGATCTGCTGGAAGACCCATGACTTCTGACTGAGGCCCAACTTTCTGACACTGGGCCCTAAATTGCACCCCAGAATTCTTTGGTAGTCCTCAGATTTCATTATGCCATGCACACGGTCAAGACATCCAGTGCCTGAAGCAGCATAGCAACCCCAAAATATCAGTGACCCCCCCACCATGTGTGACTGGAGGGACTGGATTCTTTTCTTTAAAGGCCTCATTGCTTTTCTGAAAACAGTAGAATGATGGGCTTTACCATAAAAGCTGTCATTTTGTTTCTTCTGTCCACAGCACATTCACCCAAAAGGGTTTTGGCTTACACGGGTAAGTTTTGGCAAACACCAATCTGGTTTGTGTCAGCAGTGGGGTCCTCCTGGGTCTCCAACCACAGCATCCCTTTTCATTCAGAGGGCAATATATAGTGCGAACTGACACAGTTGTACCCTGTGCCTGAAGGTCAGCTTGAATTTGTCTGGAAGTTGATCGAGGTTCTTTAGCCACCATTCGAACAATCCTTCGTTGCAATCCTTGATCAATTTTTCTCTTTCATCCACGTCCAGGCAGATTAGCTACAGTGCCATGGGCTGTAAACTTCTTGACAACGTTGCGCGCAGTGGACACAGGAACATAAAGGCTGGCCATACATTTATACAATTATTTAAGGGCCTGCCCGACTGTGTAAAATTAAGCTTTTAGGTTTGACCTCAAATTTATATGGTTTTGGTACATCTAAAGGAAAATTGTATATCAAAATTGTGTAATATATGGTCAGCTTAAGATCTGTTAACTGGTACAGATGAGTGTAATTACAAATTACATGAGCATCACAAACTTGGAATGCAATTATTTATTTCTTAAAATTTTTAGAAGGTGCCAATAATTTTGTCCAGCCCATTTTTAGGGTTTTGCGTGGAATATGTCAGATTTGTTTTTTCGTTTCTCCACTTTTTTGTACCATACCAATACAAACAAAAGAAATAAACATGAGAATGCCGAAACATTTTTAATTGCAATTTTCTGCTTGAAGTGGTGCATTATCTGACAAATGCCGGGGGCACAATATTTTTGGCCATGACTGTACATTTTGAGATTATCTCTGACCTCAGTAGGAAGGGTCACTTACTCTGACACCATCTCTTTGTGCTCTCAGAAGTGATATTTCACCCATGGAAGAAGGAGGAGAATGGAAACCAGACCCGGGTTATTTTATACACCATTGCACTAACCAATCCTTTGGCTCCTAAATCGGCAACGGTCACGGAGACCCAGGTGTGTGACCCATGATACAGCACATTAGCACAGCTATAGCTATGACCTCCCTTTCACCCTCTAGTTGATACTTCCTCCTGCTAAATAAAGTCTTGTGTTTCAGCGTGACTTTATCTGTTTCAGACGCTATACAAGGCCAGCCAGGAGAGCGAATGTTATGTAGTTGATGCTGAAGTGCTGACACATGATATACCTTATCATGATTACTTCTACACTATCAACCGCTACACGCTGACCAGAGTGGCCCGAAACAAAAGCCGGCTAAGGTACAGCAACACCACAGGGCAGTCAGACGACAGGGGCAACCTGGCTGGATGTGCCTGTAGGTCAATTTTATAATCATTGTATTTTCATTCCTAGGATTTCAACTGAACTCCGGTACCGTAAGCAGCCGTGGGGACTTGTTAAAACATTCATTGAGAAAAATTTCTGGAGCGGACTTGATGAATATTTCCACCATTTGGGTTAGTAGCTCTGTCGCTGCTCTCTAGCATATGTTTGTTTTGTTAAAGGCAAACTCCGCTAAGTAAAGTCTGCATTTTAACTGAAAACTTACTGTAATCTCCATTCAGTTGCAGAAAGCAGCAAGCCATTGTGTGAGGAAACATTTTTTGTTTTTGGAGTTCCCAAATATTTGTACTTGTGTGTAAAAATGAGGCATTACTGCAAGGTTCACATCTGTGAGGGTACGGGAATGCATGTAAATTGCACATGTTCCTGCAGAGAAGTATGAGAATATAGAAATATAAACCATCTTATTTGTCTAGATGACTGCAGCACCGTTCCCAGCTGCATCTGTCCCCCGCCTCCTCTAAGACCGAGAACTGAGCAATCAAACACTGCTGATCGCTCAGACCTCGGTCTTCACCCTGCAGGGAGTGGCTGAGCCAGCTGCTAGTGAAGGCATCTGGGTGGATCGTTTCCCAGCCTGGACCTGCTGAGTGGAGCCAGCCAACAGCAGGCTTTAGCCCACTGTTGGCTGAAAAGGGGCATAGGAGTGCGGCCGTGTTTTAAATAAAGGTGAACAAACCATTATTTTTCTGCAGGAAATGAAGACAAATCAGCCCATTCAACTATATGGGCTGATGTGCCTTCACAAAAGCAGCATGCTGAACCATCTCAGATGTGAACCCAGCCTAACAGGGCTCAAAAGAATGTGTAAAAAAAAAAAAAAAAAAAAAAAAAAATCTGATACATGAGAAAAAAAAGTCCTCAACAATATCCTTAAAGTAGTTTGAAAGGATTCTTTGAATGAAGGTAAAAAATCTTCTGTGTGCAGCAGCCTCCCCCAGCCCCCTCAATACTTACCTGAGCCTAATCGCAATCCAGTGATGTGAATTGATAGCCTTGGCTGTCCTGGGTCTCTGCTTTCTCATTGGCTGAGACAGCAAGTGGGAGCCATTAGCTCTCGCTGCTGTCAATCACAGCCAGTCAGCCAATGAGGAGGGGGTGAGTCCAAGCTGCGGCTTCGCGTGTCAATAGACACATGGAGCAGTGGGTGCCCCCCATAGCAAGCTGCTTTCTGTGGGGGCACCCAACAGACAGGAGGAGCCAGGAGAGCCTGCAGTGGACTCGAAAAGAGGAGGATCCAGGCTGCTCTGTGCAGAACCACAGTGCACAGCAGGTAAGTATAGACATGTTTGTTATTTTACAAAAAGACATTAACCTTTAAACAGCTCTGCCAGCACAGACTACTGCATTGGGAGTGCAGGAAAATAACTTGCACTGAGAAAATTGTATTCTAAAGCATTTCCAAACACAAAATCAGTTACAAATAACATGCTTGGGTTATATGTCTATAAAAGAGATACAAAGGTGCAGGACTTTAACTGGGCTGTAAAAATTTTGTCTTTTTTTTTTTTCTTTTTGTTTTTTCAGAGAACGAACTAACCAAAGCAGAGACGGCGTACCTGTCCGATCTTCACAGACAGTCCCCTAAAGAGAAGAGCAGCAAGATTTCATCAACGAGGCGAAGGAAGCGTCCTCATACTCACTTGAGAATTCCTCATCTACAGGAGGTGCTCAGTCCGGTTACAACACCCACTGATGAGGAAAGACAACACCATGTCAGACATGTAGCAGGTCAGAGGGAGCAGCCATGTATATTGAACTTTACTGCATTCCACATGGACATGATGTAACGTGATGCAGATCACCTGACCACATTGTAAAAATCATTTTAATTAAAAGGTTTTCTGCAATTTAAGGGGAACTAAACCCATCGATTTAATGGTTTCTCAAAATGTTACATTTAAAGCATGCTGTGAATAACTGTCACAGTTGCTTGTGTTCTCAAACAAACTGTCAATTCCTCAAATGGCTGATAATTGACATTTCCAGCACCATAGCAACTGCAGATTAAGCAGAGGCTAAGATGGCAGCTTTCTTGGCTGTAAACAATAGGAGGGTTTAGTTACGCTTTAAAGTAAAACTGTCTCCACAGTAACGAGTAACCTGTAAAGGTTGTATACTTAGAAGGGGCATTGTGTCAAATACTCTCTGTTGGGAAGCTTTGGGCACCATTGCTATCTGACACTTCCTGGTCCCCTACTGTAGGTCGTGAATCACTTCTTGTGTTCTGTAATAACGTAGTAACAAGCGTGAGAAACCACAGCAGACTGAGGAACCAGGCATGTGACACACAAGTTTCAACATACTGTCTAATCACCAAGTCCAAAGACAGATCTGCTTTTTATAGATATTTCATACAAAGACAGATTGGCGGAGAAGTAGCGTCTTCTAGCAGATCTGTACAGCAGTGTTTTTGTGTTGGTAATGGGATAGAAAGTGATCACAGCTAATGACCTAGTGCAAATTTCAGCCATTTTACTTTTTCTGCTTAACCACTTCCGGACCGGCCGTTGTATATAAACGGCTGGACGGTGGCAGCGCAGGGTCGGGTGGCCATTTATAAACGGCCTCCCTGCACCCTGCTTGTGCGCGCTCCCTGGGGGCGCGCAGCACCGTGATCCGGTGCCCGCTGTGTCCTCCGGACACAGTGAAACACCGATCGTCAGACGGGACCTCTGTACGAGGTCCCGATCATGTGATCACTGATTGGCCAATCAGTGATCACATGCAAAGTAGTATGCAAGATGTCACTTGTGACATCATTGCTTACTACGTGTGAAATCTGTGAATGATCACAGAGGTCACATGGTACAGGGCTATTCACAACAGCCTTGTACTATGTGACAAGCTGTGACCAATCATAGCTCACTCAGTACTTCTCAATGACTGCAAGAATGCAGACACAGAGAAAGAGAAATGATTGCTTTTACATCCTATATGGGTGTAAAAGCAATCAGTGTAAAAAAAATAAAATAAAATCTTCATCACCCCCCACAAGTAGTACAGTGTCACCATGGGGACATTGTACTGCTAGGGTGACAGTATGTAAAAAAAAAAAAAAAAAAAAAAAAAATAATATAAAAATGTAAAAAAAAAGTTTAAAAATTATAATAATTTTTGGTTATAAACTAATTTGGATTTTTTTTTTTTTACAAAAAAGATAACGGAATAAATTTTGGCCAAGATTTATGATGAAATATTATTTATGTGCAAAATTTTATAAAAAAACTTTTTTTCAAAATATTTGGACTTTTTCATTTACATAGCAAAAAAAATAAAAATCCCAGCGGTGAATAAATACCACCAAAATAAAGCTTTATCTGTCTAAAAAAAATGGTAAAAAATTCATTTGGGTACAGTGTTGCATGACTGCGCAATTGTCATTCAAAGTGTGATAGCGCTGAAAGCTGAAAATTGCCCTGGTCAGGAAGGGGGTAAAAGTGTCCGGTCTGGAAGTGGTTAATGACAGTCAGAACATTTTCTTAGTTTTGTATAGAATGGTTCCTCCAAGTGATGGGCAACTCCAGTGTCGAGTAAATAGATTGATTGACATGTTTGTGTCTAAATTATTAATAAAAATAAAAGCAGGAGAAATTGATATTGATTTTAATGACACCCTGTGGGTTAATAGTCTAGTGCTTTCTTCTAGAGAATGGATTTTTCCAATCAGAAAAGGAATGGTAGTAATGCAGAGATAATCTTCTTGTTAGTGGTCAGATAAGTTGTACTCTGTCTGACTTTCTGGCAGTGTGACATCAGGCATCTATAAACCATGGTTATCTAACAAGGATGTGTACCATGTGATATGTCACAAGTGTGTGTATGGATATTAAGATAAGGCCACATTTATGAATACTGGAGTGCAGAATTGTTTGATTCAAGATCTGCTGTCATATCTAATTCTTAAGTCCAAACAAAACTTTTTTTTCAATTTTATACATTGTTAGGAATGTTTAGACCTTTTAAGTACAGTCCATGTTCCTATAGGTGAGGATTCCTCTCTCCTCCTTGTTCTGTACGACAACCTTCACCTAGACAGAAAGTGATAGGAAATCTCTCGGGGGGGGGGGGGGCTTGGGAATGCTGACAGAGGGTCTAACCCATCCGTGGTTTATAAAAGGGACTTGTGACACCAGCATCTTGGCAGGGGGTCAGTGAAATGCTAGAGCATTTCAAATGGTAAGTTTCTAGCTTCTGGAGAAGTTATTTCATTTTATTTCATCTTCTAGAATACCTCAAATTTTAAAGCATATTGAGGAGAATTTATAATAAGTGGAGTAACCAGAATCTGGAGCAGCTGTACATGGTGACCAATGAACTTCTATCTTTCGTTCTCAAAACTTAACTGAACATGCTGTAGATAGAAGTGAGTGGTTGCCGTATGCTCCCCATTGTTTGCCTTGGGATGCCCCCAGGGAAGCTGGAAATCACTGAAATAGACAGTTGCGAAACACAGGAGGTTGGCCACTTGATAAAAAAACGCCATTCAGAGAATGCATTACATTTTCTAAATGAATGCTAAGCATTTGGTTATTGGACAAGGTGGAGAGGCGACATCACACACTCCACCTTATACAATCAAATAATGCTTTTCATTCATTCAGGTAATGCAAAACGTGTTCTGAATGATGCTCATGCTAAGAGGCCTAACCTCCTGTGCTCACAAGGCATCAGACCAGCTGCTCAGCTCAGGAACCAGAAGCAGATGGAGATCACTGCAGTTGTCTACTTTGGTGATTTCCAGCTCCAGGAGTATCAGCCATGTATGGTATATTCATAGTTACATTGGTCCAAGCTTGAACAATCAATGTAACTATGCATAATCTACTTTGTCTACCTTATTTCCAGTAACAGTATTTCTTTTTTGTAAAAATAAGTGTTTAAACCATATGAATTAAATCTGACAGTTGCAAGCATCCCCTGCAGTCTTAAGATGTAGCTGTCACTTTTTTGCTGGACAGCTTGGCCTGTTACAGGAAGCAGGAAAATAGCCAATCTACAGGCAGGATCAAAGGGTAAAAAACATATTGGGAGACTCAGAGAGACAAAAACTGCTTTGTTAAAACGGCATCATTTGTCAGTTTCTGATTTTAGCCATAGTTATTTTAAATGTTGAGGACGGAATAACAAAGACTGACATGCACTGAAAAATGGATCCATTTTTATATCCTTGCTTAATTAGTATTTCCTGAAACAAAATAAATAAAAGATTCATGCCAATTCATTAATTTGTGGAATATCAAATTGGAGCACACTCTGGTGTGTACCAAACGTTAGGTGCAGATCAAAATGTAATCTTTCACTTGGATCCTCCGTAATCTTCTCTTTCCTGTGTCTTGCTACATGTTCATACACATCCTCCTCTCCTTGCTGCAGTGCTGATCATCGCTGTCTGCCTCTCCTCACTATACACACCACAGTGTATATTTAAAATTTTTGTTACATTAGTACACTGGCACAAGTACTTTATTATTTTGCTGCACGGGATTCAACGTTTATAGAAACCATCACTTAGCACTTTTAACATGATTTGTCACAAGCGGTGCAACACCACATAGAAGAATTGTCTCATAACATTGTTAATTTTGGTGCATGGAAAATGTTGCAATATTTACGCCACAAAAGTGATGTATTTTGTTTTGTTAGTTCCCCTGTGTTCATTATTTTTTAATATGTAGCTATTAAATAATGCATCTCTAATCAGGCCAGGATGAGCAGACAGGAGAGGCACAGAGATCACAGTTCATGCCATTGAGGTTGGATCATAAATCCAGTAGGAAAGGATTCCAGCAGTGAAATTGTTTTGAATGGATCCCAATCAGAAGCACCTAAGAGATCAGAGAAGCAAAGAATTACCAAGTTCATAAATCTAATTTTATGGTGAAGTAATGTTTTAGTGAAAAGACTTGCAGATGATTATGTACAGCTGTGTTTTGTAACATTATTATATAGATTATATAGATATTTGCCACGTCTGTTACTCTACAAGAAATGTAGTACATTTGTAACTTCTGTGTTGTAATACATTTTATTTTTTATACTTTTAGGCTCCACTCAGACGCGACATGTTCCGGAGGAGAAGCATAGTCAGCTCCAGAGCATCTCTAAACTCCTGCTGGTCATCAGTTGTGTGTATGTCATTGTATGAACCTGCGCTTCTGTTTGTGTCATTGTGGGGGGGGGTCTGTAGGGCCTGAGCTATACTCCCTACCTGAATGTATGCTATCAGACTATCAATACTAGTTGTACAGATGTTACATTCCTTAGTGATGTACTTATAACCTTCGCCCGAAACGTAACCATTTTATCAGTCTTTGTGATAGCTCTTGGAAGATTCCTTTTGTACTTTTGTAGATAAAGCTTAGAACCTCTGATTTATAGGCTCCTATTCAGAATGTATCACTGTAACTAGATGACTTCTACGTGAGAAATATGGGAAATCCATTCATCCATCTGGTTCCCAACTTTTTTTTATTCTTTGTTGGTATAAGGAGAGCTATTGTTCCCTATGTAGACTATTTACCTTGGGTTATTTGGCATTGAGCCTGGTGATTACAGCATGTCTTTGATGGAATGGAAAAGTAGAAGCATCGTGTAAAAGCAGAAACCGAAGTTGGCTCAATTTTGGTGTAAATAACATGGCTGGTAGGGTATCCACAGCAACCAGTTTGGGATCACAGACGTACTCTCTTCTGGTTGTGGCTGTATTTAAGCAGAGGTTGTCAGATCAGGTGTGATTTCAGTAGTTTCATCCTTTTTTATCTTGACCTAGGCTGAAAAAGCACCTTCATTTTTTTTTATTTTTTTTTTTAAATTGATAAAATAGAGGAAGGTTAAAAGGGAAGTTTGGGAATAAAAAAAACACAAACATTCATACCCAGGTGGATCTGTCCCCTAATGCCTCTAAGACCGAGAACTGACCGATCAAAGAATCCTTATTGCTCAGTTCTCGGTCTTCAGTGAGCAGAAAGACGGCGACTATCACTGAATTCGGTTATTACTTTATTTCTTAAAAAAAAAAATGTAAGACCTTGAAGGCTGCCAAGGGCAGGTACAGACCAGCACAAAGCCCACTCCTGCAGCACATGATGCAAATCTGGAAAGGAGGGTTGCACACTGCTGGTATCATTCACAAGAAATTGGATTTTTTCAAGTTTTTTACTGGACATGTTTCATAGCAAAAAGTCCAAAATATTTTTTTTTTTTCTAAAAATGCTTGTAGCGCAAAAAATAAAAAATGCGCAGGTGATCAAATACCACCGAAAGAAAGCTCAGTTTATGGGAAAAAAACGACGTAAATTTCATTTGGGTGCAGTGTCGCATGACTGCGCAATTGTCAGTTAAAGTAATGCAGCGCCGTAACGCAACAATGGCCTTGTCATGAAGGGGGGGGGGGGGTAAATCCTAAGTGGTTAAGATGTGTTAGGGAAATGGCAATTATCAAATTACCATATCTTGATAGCGATCATATAAACAGGGTATGGTGACAGTCATTTACTCTGATAGGAAAGTGTTTATCCTGTGACATTTCTTCCATACCGTAAAGTTATTCCAGGTCTAGTCTAATACCTCCTAACTCACATAGATTGTGTTCTGCTTCTACAGGCTGGTGCTGCTGGTCATGCTCAATGTAATGCTCTTCTACAAGCTCTGGATGTTGGAATATAGCACTCAAGCCCTGAGCACATGGCAAGGCCTCCGACTCCAGGAAAGGTAAACGCACAAGGAGTAAACCTGAACACCGTTCCTGAGCAAAATCCTTGGTGGTACTAACTGTATTGTTTGTGCGTTTGCAGCCCCCTCCCGCAGTCACAGGCCGAGTGGACCCAGCTGCTGGAGTCTCAGCAAAAACACCACGACACAGAGCTTCAAAAATGGAGGCAGATTGTAAAGTCATCTGTCATGCTGCTGGATCAGGTAAGAAAGGCCAATATCTTCAGAGGTCCTGGTACTGGCACATTATTCACGAACAGATCATAGACTTGAATGGTATGGTTGAGTTTGTTTGGAGAAATTTTCAACCTTTTACATTAATTTCTCTCATAATTTCTATTGGATATTTATTGACAGATCTTGCACAGCAGAATAGAGAGGTGCTAATAACTATTAATCACAACATTTGCTGTTTTATCTCAAACATTGCCCTTTACTCACAGTCAGTGCTAGACCAGTGCCACCTACTGGTGACTTAAGGAAATGTTTCCTGATGTTATCAAGCTGTGATTTGCACTTGCATGTTTCATACATAAGTTATTGCTTGCTTGTAAATAAAATGATGAGAGCCCCATAAACAAACCATCCAGTGCGTGGTAACATTCAGCCTGTTAAAACCAAATCTGCTTATGTTGGTGGTGCTCAGGAAACTTCTCACCATACAAAGACAAGAATCCACAACATTTTTATTTATTTCAGGTGCTTATATATTTACACAGCACTTTACATATATATTGTACATTCACATCAGTCCCTAACCCTCAAGGGGTGTACAATCTAAGGTCCCTAACCCTCAAGGGGTGTACAATCTAAGGTCCCTAACTCACATTCATACATACACATACTAGGGACAATTTAGACAGGATCCAATTAACCTACCAGTGTAAATTACATAAATAGTGTAGCGCTCAAAATAAATAAATACTGAATATAAATAAGTGACCAATTCATATAATACAATCTATAAAATAATCCGAAATTTCATAAAATTAAAACCACCTTGTAGTATTAATAAAAAAAATATATAAATAATGTCAACTTATAATAAATGTGTATCATGTAAAACATAAGTGGTCACACTCTAAATCAATCAAGTGTCTAAAAAATTTTTTTTAAATATCGTGCTCACACACCTACTAGGAAAAATAGTGACCAGGTTTTTCCTAGTAGGTGTGTGAGCACGATATTTAAAAAAAAATTTTTTAGACACTTGATTGATTTAGAGTGTGACCACTTATGTTTTACATGATACACAGTTATTTATTATAAGTTGCCATTATTTATATTTTTTTTTTTATTAATACTACAAGGTGGTTTTAATTTTATGAAATTTCGGATTATTTTATAGATTGTATTCTATGAATTAGTCACTTATTTATATTCAGTATTTATTTATTTTGAGCGCTACACTGTTTATTTATGTAATTTACACTGTGTTGGGTATCAGTAGGTGAGTGTTGGCAGCTTAAGGTTAGTTTTTTCCATTTATAGCGCAGGAGGATCTCTGATTATTTAATTAACCTACCAGCATGTCTTTGGAGTGTGGAAGGAAACTGGAGTGCCCAGAGGAAACCCACACAGGCACAGGGAGAACATGCAAACTCCAGGCAGGAGGTGCCGTGGTTGGGATTCGAACCAACGACCCAAGTACTGCTAGGCAGAAGTGCTAACCATTTAGCCACTGTGCTGCTTATCTCATTATCTTTTATTGAAGTAAATTGCAGAGTCAAAAAGAAAGGACTCACTTTTGCATTTCAGCTGATCCTGGCCTTTGTCATGGCTATGGGATTATCTGAAACACAATTTTTCTGCTCCAATAAAAGATAGTGAGAAAAAAGTTCTGGTCCTTTTGAGCCATTGTGGCTCTGGTAACCTATCATCTTTTTAAGGGGGGGGGGGGGGGATACCTATATTCATATAAAACATAGTGAGCAGACATTTCTCAAAATCAGAGCAGACAGAATCTGGAGCCGCTGTGTATAGCAACCAATTGGCTTCTATCTTCAGCTTGTTCAGTTAAAGGATAATTTCACCTTTGGAACATGTTACATGTTCCACCCGCTTTTAGAGTGGCACAAGTAACACTTTCAAGCATCTGCAGTCTCTGTCCTCCCTCTCTGTGACAGCGGGCAGGTGATCTTCTCCCAGCACCCACTTTCACAATTTGACACGGCTGCGTCATTCATTCACGGTTTCTTGTGAATGAATGCCTACAACTACCTTCAGCCATTGCAGCTGAAGGCTTGTAGTTCTCAATGAACTACAAGGGCACTGGTGAGCGCTCTTAAAGTCCATTGATCTTCCTGCTGTCGGCTAATTGTCTGCCTGTACTAGGTGAGGGCAGAGAGCTATGCTGAGAGTCTGTAGGAGCCTGAGATTGCAGCCGTGAGATACTGATTGTAGGTGCAATGCTCTGCAGGTTCCTTAGAAAAAAAGATAATAAATGCGCATTTTTATTACCTGTGAAAAAATGTGGGGTTTTTTTTTCATAGATGAACTTATCCTTTAATCCTTGTAAATGAAAGATGCAAGGTGATTGGTTGTCATGCACAGCTGCTCCTGATTCTGACTGCTGCAGTTTTTATAAATTCTGCTCGGTGTGATCTTGTGACTTTCTTTTTGTTCTTTTTGTCTAATCGTTGATGCTTTATTTCCCTCCCCAGATGAAAGATTCCTTGTTAAACCTCCAAAATGGCATTGTTTCACGAGACTATGTGTCAGAATCGGAGGACAAACCTTACCAATGAGGGTGACGGGAACGAATGGCGGGAGAAAGTGTGCAATATGTGTATAGAGAAGATTTATATGTAGATACATATATAAATATATATATGTATACTATGAATACAAAATTTATATTCTAGAATGAACTGTATACGCAGCAGCTGTGTTGAGGGATGGTCTTCGTCCAGCTGCCCGAGGACGTTTTTGCTCAGAAATACTGGGTATGGTGTTTCAAACTTGAGATTTTCTCAGCGTTATTGTTCTGAAGAAAGATTTGTGCAGCTCTTCCTCGAAACGAGGATCTTTCTCAATCCTGTGTGTAAACCTGCGCCATTGCTCTACCTCCGACACCCGCAAACCGTTTGCCGATGTCAGCTCGACGCAGCACTCGGGGTCTAGGCTGGTGCCCCGAGTGGATAGGTGCTGAGGAGATAAGCAGAGGCACCCTCAGAACAAAGGAGTAGAAGAGAGGGGAGTATGGAGCAAAAGGCACAATCGCTCCTAGCGGATGTCTTTGTCATCACAAAATTCTTGAACTAATCCGTGAAGACTCCACTGCCACCCAGCACTGGTCCAATCAACTTCAGACGGTGCAGAATCTGAGAAGTGTCCTGTCTCCTGGATGGAGCAATACATGGGAGAAGCTAGATTTTATAATATATATATATATATATTTTTTTTTTTTTTTTCTTTGAGTAATTTAAAGCTTGAAAACAATTTAGGGATTTTGTCTTTATGTAATTCCTTGTTTTGGGTTACAATGCTCTGTCTGCAGCTCTACTTTGAGCAGTGGCTGATGAACCTCACGCCAGTGTTTGGTGACCACATCTACTAACTTATTGTCTGTTTTATTTTATTATGATTTTTTTTTTTTTTTATCCTTTCTAAACTCCAAATGAGTTTAATTGGTGGAGGTCCTTCTTAAATGCAGTGGGGGACAGTTCTGTTTCTGCAGTTATTGCACAACAATCCATCTGTTGTGGATCAAGGTTGGAGAAACCTATAGTTGCCCAGCAGGCGATAAGGACCAGGTTCTTCTATATATGTTACAAACATGGAATAATATTATTAAATAATTTCAAAATATCCTCAGATGCAGAATTTGGACTAATGACTGAACAGCTTAATTTTTAACTAAAGTATTAATATGCCATCCTGTCATGGCATCAAGAAGAAGAGACAAATGCCTTTTATTATTGACAAGCATTGCGAAAGACCAGGTCGATGTGCTAGTAAATCAGATGCCCCCGCTGCATTTGGGCAATCCCCCTCCCCCATTTTATTTACAAGAGCTGCCACAGCTGCTAACTATTAAATGACTGTCCAATCCTGAATGTGTCTGTTTAGGTAAAGACAAATCTCTACGTATATATAAGGGAATGCTGCTAGATACTACAGAAATCTTACGACTTTGTCATAGATGAGCCGGCAGTGCAGGAGAGGGCGCCATGCCTCCGGCACCTGTAGAAAGGGCTTTTTGTTGACCAGCAGGCCTTGGTTGACACTGCCATATATCTGCTTTGTGAAATTGGAGGTAGCTAGAAGAATTGCTTGGTTTGGTAGCTAGCTGCCGTATTGAGAGACCGAAGTGCGGTTTATCTGGATCAGGAATAGGAGAATACGTAGCTCTGCATTCCAGCACTGGCATTGTCAAATGTCCGCTCTATGATTTCACGTCATTCGCAAACAACTAGTACAGTGTGTCATTATATCACGGATGTTCTTCTGAGAGCAAAAGAGCGATTCCAAAGGTTGAGGGATGGAAATGGCACGGGACTTCTGTCATTTCCATTTCGGCCGGGCTAGTCTTCACATGAAGGGTGAATGTAAAGCGTCTGCTTTAGGGATCGACGGAATTGGGACCACAAGTATCAACATAGGCAGTTCAGCTATTTGGCAGATATACTGTGCATATATGCAGATACACTGGACTATTTTATTTATCGTTATTTATTTATTAACATATTTCTGGAAAAAGAGAATATCAGCTTTGAATCACTTCCTATCCGCTTCATATATACCCTCAGCTTCCACTTTTATTGCATAAAAATAAAAAACTTTCTTGAAGTTTGTTTTTAAACCTATGGAAAGTCTTAACTGGAAATTCTAGAGCTCTCATTAGATTTTTATAATGGTTGGGCAAAATATCCAAATAACCTGTATTCTGCTTCTGTTTATTCCATTGGGAATAATTTTAATGCATTAAGCATAGATATTTTTTCTTTTATTATGTAAAATATGTTTTTATTACAAGTTATGCTCCCTTTGCATGAAGATTGAGCAAGCACAAGAAATCCTTTTTGTCCATTTAAGGTATGCTAGTCTTGCTGAGGATTATGGGAATGGTAGTTTAGAAGGTAGATTTAGACCCATTTAATGTCTGACATATTTTTACATAAAAGGCATCTATTTTTTTTTTTTTTTTTTCCCTATTGACTTTACCTTTATATATTTGATCACGTATAAAAGTGGACGCTGCCCTCAACTCTGTGACACCGACACAGCGTAACAGAGTGACCGGTTATGCGACCAGCTCGAGTTTTGAACCTTGTACTAGGGTAATATTGCACTTCTTCTGCCTTGCTTCTGCTTTTTATTGCTTGTATGTTATTCAGTATGAAATGCAATCCTCTGGCCCATGGGCGATGAATGTGACCCTATGTTTGTCTTGTGTTTATTATCTTGCTGCTATTTTTGATTTGCTATTGTGGTGACACAATCTCAATGCCTCCTGCCCTTGGCTGTGTACCCAGATTTTTCCACATGTTTATTTTGGGGTAAAGGGCATTGTGTTGGCACGTCTGGGTGAGAAGTCTGATTCTAGATATGTCGATGCAGCCTGACAACAGACATAGTGGCCTGCCATAGGATGGGAGCTCCTATTCCTGGTTCGCAGAATTTTTCTGCTTGTTAGTATTATGGCACTTATTGCATGTTGTGTATAAATGATTTTCTTAAACATTTCACATGTTCTTCTCTTGCTGGGCAGGACCCTGAAGAGAGAGGCCATTATCCATCTCATTTCACTTCCCCATTGATCTTTAACGGCTGCTGAAAGCCTTTACTGTCCTGTGGTGGAAATGGTGGCGGCACTGATCCATT
Organism: Staurois parvus; assembly: GCF_062004578.1. Lineage (NCBI taxonomy): Eukaryota > Metazoa > Chordata > Amphibia > Anura > Ranidae > Staurois > Staurois parvus. The sequence continues at coordinate 1,039,383 of NW_028318070.1, forward strand.
ACAAAATTCCTTGCCTCTAATTTAAATCCGAAACATGCGACTACGGGAAAATTCTCATTTCCAGATACATAAATAAGTCCACAAATGCCCATTGACAAAGCATTTAGTACATAAAACTTGCAGGAGTCCCTTTTTGAAGGTCATTTCAACTTAAGTGAGCACCTGTCTTGAATGATTCAGGTTTCTTCATCATTAATTGGGGGACACTGCACTATAGATCCATAACCTGAGGGCAAATTGCTGCCTAAAGGGGGAGTACAAATGAAGTAAAATGAAAAGGGCCCATCTCCCTCTAGGGGCTCTACCTCTAGAAGCCTCAGTTGTAGGAAAGAGAATAGAGGAAGGAACACTTTTTTTTCCTTCTAGGATATGTTCATGTAACTACCCCTCCCTGTGAAAGCAGACCGGGGATCCTTTCCCTACTCCCGCTGCCACAATTCATAGAGAGCATGGCTGTGCGGGGCTCTGCCCACACTGCTGCATCAGTTGTTCACAGAGTTCTGTGAATTAATAAACTATAAGTACTGCCAGCCTTTGCGGCTGACGGCCTGTAGTGCTCAATGAACTACCAGGGCACTGATGAGTGATCTATGTAGTTCATTGATCTTCCTTTCATTCAGTAACTGCCTGTATTTATCAGAGGTAGGGGCAGATGGCTATACAGACAGTCTGCAGGAGCCTGACACTGCACCCGCGATCTGCTGATTGTGCATTTGTAATTTTTCTTTCAGCGAAGATGAACTTATCCTTTAATGCACAGCGCAAGTGGAGGGGAAGTCCCTCAATTTACATTGGAGAAGAGGATTTTTTTGCAGAGTATAAAAAAATCTTAGGCCTTGTTCACACGGGCCTACTTTGAGCATACACCTGTGTGAAGGACCATGTTTTCTCGCACAGGATGTACACCTAGAGGGTGCTGTGTCTCTCCGCGAACAATTGAGATTATAAAGCCTTATTTACGGACATATGTAAAGAGTACATCCATGTGAAGAGTGGCCCTTGCAGGCAGTCCTATTCATGTAATTTGGGGTGCAGTGGCTGCATGGACATAGCCACTGCTCCCAATTTGACATCTGTGTGGGTGCAGATGCTTGTCATGGAACGCAGACAATGTACGTTCAGGGACCCGTGCCAACACTGCTGTCAAATGGGCAGCAGCAGCTTGTCCATACAGCCGCTGCATCCCAATTGACATGAATAGGACTGCCTGCATGTGCATGCATGAAACACCCTGTGCACAGATGTACTTAACACATATGTGAACGAGACCTTATATTCTCTATTGTTCATCGTGGGACACAACCCTTCTAGGTGGCTATATATCCACATGTTCTGAATCTACAGTGCTACGTCCTTCAAAAAACAATGGAGAAAAGGGTCTTACGGTGAATACAAAAAATCCCTGCATCATTTTGTAGGTCCTAGGGGTGGGAATATACATAGCATTGTGTGTATCTGACCTCTCTGAAAGGCCATATCTCATAGCCTCTCAGCTGGATCTACAATTCTTTCTTATTCTATCTATTCTGGAGAACACTTTGAGAAGGAATAACTCTAAGACCCCATAAACATGACCATCACACAGCGGTCGGCCACACAGTCATCATCCATGAACCATTGCATTACCAAATTTATACATGTTTGTTATTGTTGAAGTGTACCTGTATATAGTGTTATAAACGATCCCAGACATAAGTGCCTAGATGTTCCCTTTTGTATAAAAGGTAAAACAGGTTATCCATTACTTTTTGTTCTATTTATTCATTTGCTAGAGCATGTCACTTAGTGAAATGGAACGTCTTTCCTTCAGCAAAATGGCTGCTTCTTCTTTTTGTATAGGTTCACATTGTCATGCTTTTCCATACCGTTAGAGTAGTGTACAGCGACGGTGAGCGGGATATTGTGTCTGCCAGATCACAGATAGACCAAGGCAGAATACAAAGCTGCATGTTGGTGTTTGTAGCCAATCAGAAGCTGAGTTATGCAGGTTGTATAGCGCTGTCCCTATCCCTGTACTAGTCCCTGTTTTCCAGATATTTGTGGCATGAGCCTTGTGTCTTTAGCATGACACCACAGAGAAGTATTAGGGGATTATTTGGTGTTCTCCAAAAAGCTGGTCTTGCAGCTGAAGTACAGTTCTGGATCAGGTTCCACCAATGCTGAAAACATCTTCTGTAGCTCACCCTTGGGGAAAACTACTTTTCCAGAATCATGTTGGACATTTTAAACCTCTTTTTGCTCACTCTACTCCTCATAGTCAGTCCAGGTTCCCTAGGAACTTGGTGGGGTGCAGCTATATTTATTTTTTTTCTACAACCCATGACACTGAATATACCTATGAAATGTAGCAGTATGTTCTAGAATCTGGCACATCTGGTGGTTTCACATGTGCAAGATTGTGGGAGAGCAATATGAACCTAGAAGCCTCATACTCTGAATTTACCGCACATTTTAGCATTGGTAAGGGTGCTTCCATTATCTTCAGTATCTACGCAGGCTTCCATCTTTATATTCTCTTCTTTTCAGAGAAAAAGTTGTTATTGTTAGACATTCCATAGAGAAGAACGAGAGTCCTAGCAGATGGCTTTCTTCTCCTGTATGTTGCTGCCATGTCATCTTAGTGCCATTCCTCATTTGTGTAGGACTCGATTCAGCCAAATTCTCGTGTCACATGATGTTTGTAGAGGTGATGTCAGAGACTTTAGTCACCTTAATATCTGCAATAGTTCAATCTGAAGCTGGCCACATTCACATTACAGTCTGAAATTTTAATCCACACTTCAGTAACTATCGCAAATTGTGTAACCCAATAAACTAAGCAATGGTAAAGGCTCACATAGCTGAAAATATATATCTAGCCAATCTTTAATTTTTTCTTACTTGTGGATAGAGTGGGAAAGGATTTGAGCTAAGTGTAGTATTAAAAACAATTTTTATTCACATGTGTAGCACTACAGAAGGACTTGCTGTGCTTCACCACACAGGATTCAGCCACACTTTTATGATGAGCTACACACGTTTTACCACAGTGAGGTGCAAATTGTCTATGTGCATAAAAATTGTTTTCAATACTATACTTAGCTGGCACCCCCTATTTGTTTTCTTTTATTTCCACAGATTAAGGCTGTCCATACATGGGTCGTTTTTTTTATGTTTTGTAAATCGGACCTAAGAATAATCAGCCAATTTTCGCTCTTAGTGGGACAATGGCATCGGCTGATTTTCGTGGTTCCTCCCCATTTTGTTTATCATGCTGGAAAATTCGTGAAAAATGACCGATTTTCAAAATCATTGCTGGCACCATCGGATTACAGAACGATGTTTTAGATTTTCGATTGAAAAATCGTTCGAAATTCGACCCATGTATGGCCTGCTTAACTGACTGAGGATCTGCCACTATGACCAGTTTTTAATTGGACTCACCGGATTTATACCAAGATCTATTTTATGTGTTTTTTATTAAGTGTTCTTGCATGGCAAGACCACTTACTGTTATCTCACATATATATTCTTATTATTATAGCCAAATTTACCACCCTAACTCCTCCCACAGTTTTTACACTACATAGACAGTAATATACCGAAACGTGCGGAGTGTTCCCAATTGGTGTGCTATTACTTTGTGGAACGTTTCGCCGAATGGTTCACAAAATATCGGCGTTTTTGTGGTGAAATTGGTCCCATAGGAATGAATGGAGGAATCCTGATAGTTTTCACAATATGACCATTTGTTTGCAACTCACGCCGCCCATTGACATTCATTGAAACTGCACTTTAGCCACCTCAAATTTGAAGGGCAATTTCTAAACTGCGACTGTGCCTTCATTTTTAATATTTACTCAAGCCACTCCACCCAGTTACTCCGCCCACGCCAGTTGTAGACTACTGGTGGAGGCAAGAACACTTCACACAATTTCCCCAGAAATTGGAGCTTTTCTAGTTATTACATAAATGTTTATTTGTACCTGTCCCTTTATGGAGTCTCCTAGTATATCCTTTCACAGAAGACTATAGCCTGTTTCAACAAGCTACAGTAGCCCCTTAATCAGCACTTGAGTCAATGTAAAATTGCAGTTAATTTTGACCAAGAGGCCACTTTAGAGTGCTATTACATTTGGATAAGTCAGGGTTCTGTGTATTATATATGTACATAATAGAGATTCAAAAATATTTTACACCTGCAACCTTTGCCTTGGCAGGATAGTAACCTTATGAACTCAGACTGTAATGTAATGTGTGTTGCCAGGCAGGGGCGGACTGACCATTTGGAAACTCGGGCACTGCCCGGGGTCAGTAAGGGGCCCCATGAGATGCCCCTGGTACCTTTTCCATAGGCTTTTTTTGAGTTTGGGCAAGGACACAGGGGCCCCATGAGTTGTCAGTCTGCCCCTGTTGCCAGGTCTTCATTATGTTATGAGGAAGAAAGCGTTTTCTTTGTGATCGGTTGTTGGTTGCATTTTCAGCTTTATCCATTGTTACAAATGTAAGGTGCTAATCATGAAGACCGGTGTCGTTATAAAATAGCTGCACTAACATTCTGCAGTAAGGATGGTGCTTTCATTTCTGTGATGACTCTGATTACTCGTACCTTTTAGTGGGGCATTAACTGTGCTGTTTGCGGTTTAATTTATGAGCTTTACTCAAGTTACAAAAAATACTGATCTATAGTATGACTTGGTGTGCTTTTGCTGACCTTTCCTCTAACTTTATGAACTTTTATAGGAGCTGATTTATGGTCAACAAAGGCTCCTGTGTAGATCTGTCACTTGTGAAGAAAGATCATGTTGTTGTAGAACGAATTGAAATAATGTAGAAATCACTTTTAATTGTGAATCTGTGCCGCCATTGTTGAGACTGGGCACGAAAGGGCAGACATCTCCCTGACAATAGCAGGCGAGTCTACCTTTGCCTGTCCCTGAGCAGAGCAGAGAGACCCAACACGTGCTCAGGAATTTGCATGGCAAGACAAAAAAAGCGCACAAACTGTCTGCAACTTAAAATTATTCTTGCCAATAAAAAGCCTGATAGGTCATCCCAACAAAATTAGATTTTCCGGTGAGCAATAACAAGCGCCTCTGATGCCCGGCGTACTCATTGTCACCCCTTTTAGTAGCTGTTAACAAAATTCTCAACTGAGGTTGCTCAGTCTCCCTTCGTTCTTGTATCAGCCATGCTTTTCTTGGTGACAGATTTGTTAAACCAGTTCTAAGAGCAGCCAATCAGATATCAGACCGTTCACCACAGGGCCGTGGAGAATGCTCTGAGCTTGGCTGCCTTGGGTTAATATTTTTATATAAGGCCTTTTCGTTTTCCAAGCCAAGAAGGTGGACTTGGGGTTTGTTTATAAATTACCCTTAGCATTTGGGTTTAAAATTGCATTATCGGCTCCATGACAGCATTATGCACAGAGGTATGGTGCACACCAAGATGCAAAATATCCTGACATGTTTCAAGAATTGGATTTTTTTCCTGTTGGCTCTTTTAACAATGGAAGATTAATTTTCATTTCATTGTTGCTGATAAAATTGATTGCTGTGGTGGAGATGAGCCGAGCCAGCACCTGTCATGTGATTGTGGAGCCTGATCTTGCCTTGAGTGGCATGAGAAGTATTTTGATATTGTGCACAGAGAATTTGTAGATTTTTTTTTTCCCTATAATGCATATCGAAAATGCTTACTGTACCTGTATTATGCCTATTTATGTACCACTAACCTGTAATTTCAATTTCATGGCAAATTGCACTGGAATCCTCAAGAAAATGCAGAAAAACACGTCATTCTTTTGATCTCCTGAGTGAGATGGAGAGTGCACCACAAAAGGGTCCTTTAAAGAGCAGCAGAGAGTTTCATTTCAGCAGATATATTGCACCTGCGCAGCCTGTTCGTCAAGAGATCTCTACAATCATATTGTTCTATGGTGTTACTGACCTCTGGATGGCGGAACTGTACGTGTACAAATTATTAAATAATAAACCTTTGCGCTGTGCGCAGGGGAGTTGTGTCCTGGGGGCCTGGTAGCATAGGTATATAATGGCTACTCAGCCAAATTTCAATGTGAAATAGATAGACTTAACTATGAATAAAAATAAGTATTCCAACAAGGAATGTTGTCTGTGGTTTTTTTTTTTTCCCTCTTTGAACTGTACTAGGACCAATGCACCCTCTGACCACCATATGTTTTGGATAATCACCCACACATTTCTGCACCCTCCTTGCCCCCTCTGACTTCTTTACCTAAAGGATAGGTTCACCTTATTCTCACTGTACTCAAGGTATAACATGTTACTAAATCTGCAGCCCCTGCAACAGTTACACTTTTTAGATATTCCCTCAAAGATGGCACATCTTCACTTTTTGAGCCCACTTAGCCTCCCCACCCTCTGACACCAGACCTCTAGAACAGAGCATGCTCTGATCTCCTCATTCTCTCCACCATTTGAAATCAGACCCTTGAACAGTACACCCTATGATCCCCTCATTCTCTTTCTATCTTACTCCAGATCCCTAGAACAGAGCATCTTCTGATCTCATTGCCCCCACTATCTTACACCAGATCCCTGAACCACAGTACACTCAGATTCCTTCATCTTCCACATCCCCTGATACCAAACTCTTAGACCACGGAGCTCTCTGATTTTCACTTCCTTGCCACTCTCTAAAGCTGGCCATAGATGGGGCAATTTTCTTTCTTACAACCACAGGTTGCAGGATAAAAAAAACTGCTAGACTCCTCCATCAACACAGTGAGTGTCCCTCCCACTGAGCAATTGTGTTCCCCCCCCCCAGGGGGAGAGCCATTCCTGCTGAGAGAACACAGTGATTACTGCTAGCGGCTTTTATGTACAATCTGCAAAGCTGGTTGTACCAAAGTTGATCGATCGACTTGGGTACATTCAGTCTGCTCATACATATTTGAAATTTCTGCTGATCCCTGCTGAACCGGTCAAGATTCGAACCTTCACCCTCTTGAATACAACAGTAGACCTCTAGTACAGCCTTCCAACCTGGGTGCCTTCAGGCTTATTCAGGGGTGTCTTGACAAAATGCCTAAAAATTGCCCAAAGATCGTATACAAGCCAGCAGGTGGATCAATCCTGCCTTTTAGTTACGCAAAGCCGCAAGTTTCCTTGTGCACTTTTATAACCTTCTAGCTGCCTGCACCCTAACAACCAATGACATCATCAGTTGATAAGAAGGACATTGGGTGCATGCACATCATCCTTGTTTGCCCCCTCACCTGCCCCTCTCCATCAGTGTTGGGGTCACATTAGCTGAGTGAGAGAAACGGAGAGACACACTGGAATACTAGTCAGTACCAGTGTGCAAAGATATATTTGCTTTGGAAGAATAAATTCCCCCTAATGTTGGGTGTATTATGTGTGTGGATGTGTTTATTATTATTATTATACAGTATATAGCGCCAGAAGGTTTGCTCAGCGCTGTACATTATAGTGGGGGACAGAACATGAGACAATACAGTATATAACAATACACGAGGGGTTCGAGGGCCCTGCTCTTTCTCGCTTACAATCTAGAATAATTTCTTACAATAGAATGGGGTACCTTGAGATTGTGCAGAATTTTAAAGGGTGCCTTGACTGAAAAAAGGTTGAGAAACACTGCTCTAGAACACAGAACCCTATGATTCTTTCATTCTATCTCCTGGACCTGTTCTAACATATTATCTGAACTCCAAATACCCCCTTTTTTTGCCCTTTGATACTTTATGTATTAATAACAAAGCCCTCTTTTTTTTCATGAATGAAGAACATATTACACACATCATGTATGTCAGAATCCACAAGTCTCCCTCTAGTAGCTTTTTTTTTTTTTCCCTCACACGCTGTATAAATATATTTTCATGTTTACACATAACTTTATTATTTTAAAATCAAGAACACAATTTTTTTTTTTAGTCTCCTAGGAAAGTGTTTGGCTCAGTCAGGTGACAGCTGATTAGATAAAATGTGCCAGGAAGACATCACCACCAAATCCTTCTATTTGCTGTCTCACTTATATAACAGTCATGTCAGCCCACACTGGTCACTGTCACAGCAACTGTGAAAAAGCAAGTGCAAAAAAAGTGCAATAGTTATTATAGCACAAAAAGAGACATTTAGATCATGAACATGTGGGTGACTGCTGTAAGTGTTCCTATTGAGTGCCAGAATCCGAATCCTCCACAATGGCGGGCTTCTTAGCTGCAGGAGTGTTTCTAAACGAACACATCACCGAATAAATTATGAGATGAAATTAAATGTTTTATACTTGTGTGAACATCATAAAAGTGCCAGGCACAAAACGCCCATCATACTGACGATATTTTAGGAAAACATCTTCTCTGAATCCATTTCACGGCTCGGTGATTAGGAACATATTGGGTTATATCTGTTCATTATACAAAGTCCTGGCCACCCGGCATAATACATACATCATACTATTAACATTTGCAGGAAGGGTTTACTGGGCCACCGACTACTCATAACAGAAAACTCCACCTTTGTTTAGCCTTTTGGTACCTTGGCTGTGAAGGAGACCAGTCCAGTTTCTCAATCTTGTATGTTACTACAACCCCATTTAGTTTTCTCAGGAAGCCATAATGTACATAAAATATGTGTCTGTAGTTTACAAAGCAAGTAAGGCATTATAGAAGGAGCGGTTTAGTTTTTGAATATGTAGGACAGGGACCTGCATGGCTAACTCCTGCTCTTGTTATAGGAGGTTGATCTGTGTCCTCTTAGCTTCATAGGCCTCCTAGAAGATGAAGACAAGACAACATATGGATCGTTCTGACGGCACAACCAGGAATTTACTGATCTGAGAGAGCCTGCTGAGGTGAGACAAATCCTATGAAAGAAAACACTTCACAAGATGTTAAGTGCACTAAAAACATTGGCATAATAGTGACAGGTGTCTTTGGTGACGTGATATAGCTTGGTCATTGAGACGATGTGGGAGCAAAGAGCTTGTAATCCATGATCCAAATAATGGGCCTCACACCAAAGATGTCAGCTCCAGCCCAGGTTTAATGCAATGACAGCACACACAGCTCACTCCCACCCAAAGCCATGCCCCTAACATGTTTCAACCACAGCAGGACTTAGTGTATGTTACCACAACATTTCATATTTCTGATGTGTCTGTGTTGCTATGTACTCCTATGATAAAGTTTCCTGTTCTCTTTATATTGTTTCCTTTGTGTGAAATACCTGGAGATCCTGCCATTTCCCCCCTGCTTTCCTATTTTAAAATGACCACCCTAGGCACTGAAGCACATCCAACCCAGTGTGGTTAAATTTGCTTCTTTGAATTTAACTTGGGAGCACAGCTTGTCTGTACTCCATTGGCCAGACGTCTGCTGACACGCCCTCTCCACAGCTCTTCACTGGGGAGATCAGTGTACTGCTATTTCTCTGCCTTCCACTGACACCCCCCACACAGCAAGTCACTGGGAATATCTGTTTACTGCTGTTTCTCTGCCTTCTACTGACCCCCCACACAGCTAGTCACTGGAATGATCAGTGTACTGCTGTTTCTCTGTCTTCTGCCGACACTTCACCCCACACACACGCACAGCTCATCACTGGGATGATTAGTGTATTAGTGTACTGCTGTTTCTTTGCCTCCTGCTGAGAGAACCCACCTTCAGTATCTCCACCCCACCCCAGCTCTCCGAACCCGTTATGCAGCTGACAACAGAGGTTGTGTGATCATTTTTAAAAAAAAGGGAAAAAGGTATGTAAAATTTTTATTTTCATTCATATATATATATATATATATATATATATATATATATATATATATATATATATATATAATATATATACATACATACATACATATATACATATATATATATATATATATATATACAGTATATATATATACATATATATACATATACATACACATACACACACACACACACACACACACACACACAGTATATGCACAAATGTTTTGCCTTGCATTTCTTTTTAAAAGTGGTTGGGTTGTTTTACAAGGTAGGGGTTTACATATACTTTAATCCTCATGATTTAGCCCCGCTGTGGTTGAAACATGTTAGGAGTGTGGCTTTCAGTGGGATTGAGTGACATAATGTTCTTGCAGTAAATCTTGGCTGGAGCTGGATGTCGTTTGTGTGCGACCCATTTTTTGGATGGTGGATTACAGTGAAGCAAAAGCAGACTCCAAGGCTTTGCACCCGGCCGCTTGCAGGAAATTGAGTAACATACAGGCTGGTCTGTGAAAATTACAAGTCCAACAGCCGCCAAGGAAGTCTGTGAATGATGTGGCTGTGTGGGCGGAGCCCCGCACAGCCGCACTGTCTTCAAATTTGACAGATAGTACAGGGAGACTTCTCTTTTGTACTATCTGTGGGGGGGGGCTATGGGAACATGTTACTATGTTCCACCTTAAAAGGTGTTCCCAAAGGTGATCCTTTAAACCTGGGTTCCACAGTTTACACTGCATTATGATAACTTGGCTTTGTAAGATGGTGACAGGTGACTCGGGGATTTTAGAAGGGGATTTCTCAGCTTTGAAGATATGATGTTAATGTCAGTCAAACTCAAAAGAGGTCAATCAGCAAATACATAGCACGGGAATATACATTTTTGGGGACCTGGCCTTTTAAAGGTACACTCCTATCAGCACTAATAATTTGATCTATACATTTCCCATTGAGGGGACAGTAAACGTTTATGGGATAGCAGGCATGGTAAGGAGCTTTCCAAGTACTACCTTAACCACTTGCCTACCAGGCACTTATACCCCCTTCCTTACCAGGCCAATTTTCAGCTTTCAGCGCTGCCGCACTTTGATTGACAATTGCGCGGTCATGCAACATTGTACCCATATGAAATTTTGATCATTTTTTTCTCACAGATAGAGCTTTCTTTTGGTGGTATTTAATCGCCACTGGGCACTTTACTTTTTGCGCTATAAATAAAAAAAAAGTGCAAAAAATTTGGAAAAAAAAAAAAAAGTTTATTTGTTTCTTTTATAAAATGTTTCAAACAGGTATTTTTTCTCCTTCACTGATGTGCGTGATGAGGCAGCACTGATGGGCACTGATAGGAGGCACTGATGGGCACTGATAGGCAGCACTAAAGGGCACTGATAGGCAGTACTAATGAGGTGGCACGGATAGGCGGCACTGATAGACAGCACTAATTAGAGGTCACGGATAGGCGGCACTGATAGGTGACACTGATTATGGGTACTGATAGACGGCACTGACTGGCATCACTGCTGGGCACTGACTGGCGGCACTGACTGGCACAACCCCTGGGCACTGACTGGTGGCACTGACTGGCAGCACTGCTGGGCTGCACTGGTGGGTGGCACTGCTGGGCTGCACTGGTGGGTGGGCACAGGTGGGTGGCACTGGTGGGTGGGCACAGGTGGGTGGCACTGCTGGGCACATGTAGGTGGCACTGCAGAGTGGCACAGGTGGGGGCACTGCTGGGCACAGGTGGGGGCACTGCTGGGCACAGGTGGGGGCACTGCTGGGCACGGGTGGGCGGAGCTAGTGGGCGCACTGCTGGGCGGAACTTGCGGGTGTCACTGCTGGGCACTGATCATCGGGGCACTGATCATCAGTGCCCTGATGATCGGTGCCGATCCCCGCTCTGACAACTGCCGGTTCTCGGCAGTACTTTCCTCACGATCTGACAGCGTGAGTTAGTGCAGCCGAGAACCGGCACTTGCATTTCCCTGTGATCAGCGTGTCATTGGACACCGCTGATCACGTGGTAAAAGGCCGCTGTGATTGGCCTTTTACCACATCACGTGATCAGCTGTGTCCATAGGACACAGCGATCACGGAGATCGCCGGGTGCGCGCCCCCTGGGGCGCGCAGGAGAGCGTGTTCTGGGAGGACGTCATATGACGTCCACCCAGAACTGGCCGGCCGCGGTGAAGCCGTCATTTGGCTATGCGCGGTCGGCAAGAGGTTAAAGGAGCCAAAGCTCTTTCGACTGTACGTCTCCTGTGTATCACGGGTGCAGTTCATTCTGCACTTCTGTGACCCATTTTCAGCTGATAGCAGGCTGAAGCCTTAAAGTTGGGATCCACCCCAGAGTCAGGAGCGGCACCTGGCTCTGCCTCTCAGCGATCCGCTCCCTTCCCCTGTACAGCCCAGCGCTCCAGTGAGCGGTGATACAGTGATCGCTGAGTTCTCACACTTAGAGCCAGTGGGGGACAGATGCAACATTGGACCGATTCTGCATCCACCTAGGTAAGTATAATTTGGGGGGGGGGGAAAACACCATACTTCACTTTTAAGCCTTGTTAAACCACTAGAGCTCTGAGAAAAACCTAGAACTTCCTAGTATGGGGGAGCACCTGACTCTGTCTCCTGCCTGCTGTAGTACGTTTGAGAAGCTCTCTGGAATTTGACTGTACTAGGTTACAAAAAACTTTACCCACTTCTGCTCTAGAGCAATTTTTTCATTTTTACACACACAAAAATCTGCATTTTTGGCCATAAAATTACTTAAAACCTCCAATAACATTATATATTTTCTTGAAAGCGGAGGCATTGTAGAGTAAAATGATAGTTGAAATTTTTTATGTTGCACGATATTTGTGCAACTGTTTATCAAATGCATATACTCAGGAAAAATATAATTAAAATACATTTTAGTGCATACAAACACAATATTCCACATTCTTATAGTAGTCAGATTTTGGCCAATTCTGCTGCCTCGGTCGAACTTACCTCTGTGTGTTGATATTTTACTGGGCCTCATTACTCCTCCACTGGAACAGAACAATTCTCCTTGTTTTCTGAAGGTATGGCTAGATAATCAGTCCTGTGAAGGAAGGAAACAAATAAAAAAGCTAGGAACAGTATGAGCTGTAGCACCTTCCTGACATAATTCTATCAGCCTCTGCATTCTATTATTATCCCCTTCTTTCCTTTTTTCATGTCCGCCTTCAATAATGCACTAGAAAAGCATAGATGACTCTCCGGGTAAAATAAGTATTGAGCACATAACTATTTTTCTAGGTAAATATACTTCTAAAGGTGTTATTGACTTGAAATGTTCACCACATGTTAGTAACAATCCATGCAATCCATACATACAAAGAAACCAAAACAAAAAAGTTTAAAAATTACGTTATGTGTAATAAAATGAAATAACACAGGGTAAAAGTATTGAACACGTGAATGAAGGGAGGTGAAAAAAGGCGTGAAAAAAGGCATGAAAAGCCATGACACCAGCTGAAATCTATCAGTAATTTGAAAGCAATCCTGCTCCTTATCAGCTGGTTCAGTCTCAACTGATGGCCTACAACAAGGTGTCTCATTACAAAGGTGAAACATGATGCGTAAAAGCAAAGACCTCTCTCAAGACCTTTGCAACCTTATTGTTGCAAAACATTCTGATGGTTTCATAAGGATTTCTAAAATTCTGAAAGTTCCAGTGAGCACTGTTGGGGCCATGATCCAGAAGTGGAAAGAACATTATTCTGTACAATCTGATTGTACAATCTCCTTTTCATCTCCCATCAGCTATGTAGTGCAAGGGCCTGCCTGATTTGACACAAACTGAATGAATTGCTCAGGTCTGTCCTCCTATTCCATAGTTCTGGTACATCTAAAGGAAATTGTACAGAGGTTATACAATCAGATTGCAATCAGATACGGCCATCCTTATACAGGGACATAGGAGGGAGTGGATGGAGACACTCAGCTGTCAGGCCCCATTCACAGAGTGGAGAGTGGTGCATTTTTTATCGTGCTTTTTGGTGCATTTTTAGCACGTTCCTGAACCGCACAGCAAAGTGCACATTTTCTGTGCAGCTTGCCATGCACTTGGAAACACACAGATGTAAATGGAACCTCGTTGTTCTGTGTAAAAACACAAATTTCACTTTCAGGCCTCATTCACATTTAACGTAGTTGGAGTGCACTTTTTTTGGCAAGTTTTTCCAGTGACACACACAGAGCAGTCTGTTGATTTCCATGGGCTGCACTACACATGGCAAACTAGCTCATGGGACAATTTAGCGTGTTGCGGCTTGCATGTTTTTACTGTTTTGCAAAATTTGCTAAGTTGCTTTTTTTTTTTTTTTCAAGTGGCAATATGTGTGTTTGCTTCTGTGTTTGGTGTGCCGCTAACAATTAATGGCATTGAAAGCGCAACTAGTTAGTTTTAAGTGTATAAAGGTGGCCATACACTGTACAATCTGATTGTATAATCTTTGTGTGATCTCCTTTTAGATTTACCAAAACTATATAATTGGAGGACACACCTAATATAGCCAGTCAGGTAGGCCCTTGCACTGCATAGTTGATGGTAGATCTAAAGGAGATTGTACAATCATATTTTATAGTGTATGGTGCGCTTTACAGAACTCAAGACACACTTCTGTTTTCAATACTACAGTTTTATTTACATAGGCTGTTATCTGATCACTCAGCTTCTGCACATGAACAATCCATGACTGTGTATTTAGTGAGAACATTGATCAATGATTGTATTGGAAAAGTGTGCACCTGAGGAAGTGGGTGGTAGTGATCTGCTGGGACGGGGGAGGGCAGATGCAGGGTGTGTGCTAACGAGGACAGCTGGTGAACACCTTCCTGTGTCATGTCCTAAGGTCTGTCCAAGAAGTAATGGAGAAGTTTTTCTATACAGCCATCTGGACACTGAGGTAAGAGGTGTGTAGGATAAATAGAAAGCTTTTTTTTTTTTCTTTTTTTTTTGCAAAATGTTCTGCAAAATAAGAACATTAATGGTATATTGGTACATAGGGCTCTTGGAAATCAGGGGAAAATGTGAACTTAGCCTTTAAACCTTTTTAACTTTGTCTGGCCATGACAACTGACCGTTGCTATTAACCACTTGCCTACCGGGCACTTATACCCCCTTCTGTACCAGGCCAATTTTCAGCTTTCAGCGCTGTCGCCCTTTGACAATTGCACGGTTATGCAAGATTGTACCCATATGGAATTTTTATAATTTTTTTCTCACAAATAGAACTTTCTTTTGGTGGTATTTACTTGTCGCTGGGTGTTTTACTTTTTGCGCTATAAACAAAAAAAGTGCCAAAAATTTGAAAAAAAGTGTTTGTTTCTGTTATAAAATTTTGCAAACAGGTAATTTTTCTCCTTCACTGATGTGCGTTGATGAGGCAGCACTGATGGGCACGGATGGGCGGCACTGATAGGCAGCACTAATGAGGTGGCACTAACGATGGGTACTGATAGACAGCACTGATAGGTGGCACTGACTGGCATCACTGCTGGGCACTGACTGACGGCACTGCTAGGTATTGCCTGGTGGCACTGTTAGGCATTGACTGGTGCAACTGCTGGGCACTGACTGGCACAACTGCTGGGCACTGATTGGTGGCACTGACTGGCAGCACTGCTGGGCTGCACTGATGGGCACAGGTGGGCGGCACTGGTGGGCACAGGTGGGTGGGCACAGGTAGGTGGCACTTCTGGGTGGCACCGGTGGGCGGCACTGCTGGGCACCGATCATCAGGGCACTGATCATCAGTGCCCTGATCAGTGCCAATCCCTGCTCCAACAACTTCCGGTTCTCGGCAGTACTTTCCTCACGATCTGACAGCGTGAGGAAAGTGCAGCCGAGAACCGGCAATTGCATTTCCCTGTGATCAGCGTTTCATTGGACACGACTGATCACGTGGCAAAAGGCGGCTGTGTCCGTAGGACACAACGATCATGGAGATCGCCGGTGCGCGTTCTGGGAGGATGTCATATGATGCCCTCCCAGAACTGGCTGGCAGAAGTGTAGCCGTCATTCGGCTATCTGCTGTCGGCAACTGGTTAATACAACTTATAACTTGATAGCCTGATATCTGCTTCTCAGCTCAAACACCACTTTATTATTGTTTTCTAAGTTCAGGAAACCCTAAATTAAATGGATTTTTAAGGGAAATCTATAGTCACAGCATACACTTTCATTTTATAACTTCAGCATTGTAATAGCAATACAAACAGTAACTATTACTGACGATCCAATATGTTTACTCCAAAAAAATCCCCTTTCATGTTGTGTGCGCTGCTTGTCTGCTGGCCATCTCGTTCCACAGCTTCCTGGATTCTCTGCATACGTCTCCTCTGTTGTTTACTTACATTTTCAATACCTTGCTGCCTGCAGGCAGTGATTCCTGTGCAGACTCTGCCTCTTGAAACTCCTCCTCTCAGCACTTCTGTAGTTTAGAAGGCAGGCTTTGTGAACTGTGTGACACAGCAGTGCCTACTCACGTGGCATAGTGACTACGTTTTGCAACATTAAAGGAAGTAACTGGGTATCTTCACAAAGTAAGTTTACAAAGATCATTCAGATTAATAGGAGTAGGCCAGAAATATTCTAAATTAAATGTAAACATTAAAATATGATTTTAAATTGACTATAGATACTTTTAATTAACCGCCGTTTAGCAGAAATTACTTCTACAGGATGGCAGGTGCACAAAATCACATATATGTACATGATTTTGCAGTTCTGGGTAGGGGGCGCATGGCCTACCCACGCCGTCATTCACGGCGTGGGCTGTCAATCACCGGGTCCCGGCCAGTGATTCCCTGCCGTCACTCGGCGATCTCCAAGTATTACCAAAGGGGAGAGACCTGTGTATAAACACAGATCCCTCCCCTGTCAGCTCCTGTACACTGATTTGTATGGCTGCACATAGCAGTATGCTTACAGAGTAAAGCACGCAAACACACAGCAAACAGTAAAACAGCACACAACCCTATGATCACCCCAGATGTTAACCCCTTCCTGCTCAGTGCCATTAGTACAGTGTCAGTACTTTTTATTAGCACTGAATTGGTGTCACTGGGGATGTCGGTTCCACCCCACTGTCAGAATGCACGCCACAGTCCCGCTATAAGTCGCTGATTGCCGCCATTACTAGTAACAAAAAAAATTCCAGTATCTATACCATTTGTAAATGCTATAACGTTCACGTAAACCAATTAATTTGCACATATTGGGATTTTTTTTGTTAGCAAAGACATGTAGCAGAATACATTTTGGCCTAAATTTATGACTAAATTTGATTTAAATATTTTTTTTTGTACTGGACATGTTTAATAGCAAAAAGTCATAAATATTGTTTGTTTTTTTTCTCAAAATTGTCGGTATTTTTTGTTTATAGCGCAAAAAATAAAATGCACAGATGATTAAATATCACAGAAAGAAGGCTCTATTTGTGGGGGAAAAAAGGACATAAATTTAATTTGGGTGCAGCGTTGCAAGACCATGCAGTTGTCAAAGTAACAGCAGCGCTGTATTGCAAAAGATGGCCTGGTCAGGAAGGGGGGGAAATCCTCTGGAGTGACAACAATGTAATCTTTACCGCAGTGGTTTTTTGAGTGTGGCTTTAACCCTTTTCTCCTGTCATCTCTGCCTTGTATGTCAGATAAGAGATTGCGCCTAGATATCTTTTACTGCAGCTGATGGAGAGTTGGAAATGGGAGGTCTCAAAGTTCTACATATAGATCTAATTAGGCTAGGTGGATTGGCACATCAGGGAGGTGCAGCCCGTCACTTGCACAATAATGTGAGTGAACAGATACTGTATATGACCTCTCCGCAAAGAACACAGTAATTTTGTTCATACAGTGTAATGCAAGGTTGAAAAAAATTCTGCAAGCCAAAATTCCAGACATCCACCCCTGTAAACATGGAATGTGCTGCTCATTGACTTGTAGTGCAGTAAATACGTACAGTTAGGTCCATATATATTTGGCCACAGGCACAATTTTAGTTTTTTTTCAGGTATTTACCAAAACATTCAAGCTATAGTTCTATAATGGATATGGGCTGAAAGTGCGCACTCTCAGGTTTAATTTGAGGGTACATGCATCCAAATTGGAGGAAGGGTTTAGAAATTACAGCTCTTAAGAGTAGCCATCCCCCCTTTTGTCAAGGGACCAAAAGCAATTGGTCATTTGAATCAAAAGCTGTTTCATAGCCAGGTGTGGGCTACTCCATTATTTCTTCATCAATTAAGCAGGTAAAAGGTCTGGAGTTGAGTCTAAGTGGTATTTGCATTTGGAATCTATTGTTGTGAACCTACATCATGCATTCAGAGGAGCTGTCCATGCAAGTGAATCAGGCCATTGTAAGGCTTAAAAAATTAAACCAATCCGTCAGAGAGATCGCAGCAACATTAGGAGTGGCCAAATCAACCATGTGGTACATTCTGAGGAAAGAAGAACGCACTGGTGAGCTCAGCAATATAAAAAGGCATGGACGTCCACTGAAGACAACAGTGGTGGATGATCGCAGGATCCTCTCTATGGTAAAGAAAAACCCATTCACAACATCCAGACAAGTGAAAGACGCTCCCCAGGAGGTGGATGTATAATTGTCAAAGTCTACAATCGAGAAGACTTCACAAGAGCAAATACAGAGGATTCACCACAAGGTGCAAACCATTCCTGAGCCCGAAGAATAGAAAAGCCAGATTATACTTTGCTGAAAAACATCTAAAAAAGCCAGACCAGTTCTGAAAAAGCATTTTTTGGACGGGTGAAACTAAGATTAATCTGTACCAGAATGACGGGAAGAAAAAAGTGTGGAGAAAGTTTGGAACAGCTCATGATCCAATGTACACATCATCTGTAAAACATGGTTTAGGCAGTGTGATGGCATGGGCATTCATGGCTTCCAGTGGCACTGGGTCATTGGTGTTTACTGATGATGTGACAGAAGCCAAAAGCAGCCAGATGAATTCTGCAGTGTTTAGAGATATACTGTCAGCCCAGATTTAGCCAAATGCAGCAACGTTGATTGGACTGCGCTTCAAAGTACAAATGGACAATGATCCAAAACACACTGCAAAAGCAACCCAGGAGCATTTGAAGGAAAATAAGTGAAATATTCTGCAATGGCCGAGTCAATCACCTGATCTCAACCCAATTGAGCATGCATTTCACTTGCTGAAGGCAAAACTAGAGGCAGAAAGACCCACAAACAAAGAACAACTGAAGACAGCTGCAGTTCTAGCCTGGCAAAGCATCAGAAAGGAGGAAACCCAGTCTCTGTTAATGTCCATGAGTTCTAGACTTCAGGCAGTCATTGCCAGTAAAGGATTCTCAACAAAATATTACAAATGAACATTTTATTTATGATTATATTTGTGTCCAATTACATTTGAGCCCCTGAAAATGGAGGGATTTTGTATAAAAATGGTTGCAGTTTCTAAAATTTGTACTTGATATTTATGTTGAACCCCGTTTATGTTCAAAGCTGAAAGTCTGCACTTCACCTTTAATTTGGATTGTTTTGTTTTAATTTATTCTGGTGGCATACAGAGCCAGAAGTATGAAAATTGTGCCTGTGTCCAGATATATATGGACCTAGCTGTATTTGTCAACATGTTTGTCAATCCACCTAGTAATCTGCTACGCCTTTGACAAAGTTGGAAATGACGAAACGCGTCAGTGACGTCAGACGTACATCGGAAGTTGCATAGTGGCCATCTTGGATAAGGAAGAGCTCTACTGTTGGGATCTGCGAAAGGTGTTTCACAAGTGATCACATGGTGGAGTGACCAAGCACGGATTTGCTACACATTTTTGTGAGTGCGTTTCTCTTAGTATAGCTGTGTTTATACTGAGGATAATGCACTATGTGTGTTTTATTGAATTTTTTTTGAGCATAACAAGTAGAAGATGGATTAAGATTCACGTGTGGTTGAACATTGAATAAGAAGGAAGAGAATATCCTTCACATGATAGGGACATTTCACTGTATGGATGCTCTGAGAGACTTGTTTTGGTCTTTCTGGGTGGAAAGTGATGTCTTTGCATCTAGGGATTTATACATAGTGTGGTAAGTATAAGGCTACCAGTTGTTTAAATATTTAGTTTTCCCCCCCTGTCAGGTGTCTCGGGCACACTGCTCGGGATGGCTGAGTGTGAAGCTCCCTCCTCCCCCGCTCCCTAGTAATACACTCCCAGCACACAGTTAACCTTTTGATTGCCCCTCACATTAACCCCTTCCTGCCCAGTGTCAGTGTACAGTGTCAGTGCTGTTTTTTTTAGCACTGATCACTGTATTGGTGTGACTGGGGATGTTAGTGACACCAAGTCAGTTCCCCCCAGTGTCAGAATGCCCGCCGCAGTCCTGTTAAAAGTCACTGATCGCCGCCATTACTAGTAGGAAAAAAAATTCCTAGTATCTATACCGCCATTTGTAAATGCTATAACTTTCACGTAAACCAATTAACATACACTTATTGGGATTTTTTTTTCTAGCAAAGACATTTTTGGCCTAAATTTATGAAATGAAATTTATTTTTTTTATTTTTTATTTTATTTTCATAGCAAAAAGTCCAAAATATTGTTTTTTTTCCTAAAAATTGTGGGCCTTTTTTTGTTTATAGCGCAAAAAATAAAAAATGCACAGGTGATCAAATACCACCAAAAGAAAGCTGGAAAAAAAGGACGTAAATTTCACCTTGGTGCAGCGTTGCATGACCACGCAATCATCAGTTAAAGTGACGCAGCGTCGTAACGCACAAAATGGCCTGGTCAGGAAGGGAGGTAAATCCTCTAGAGGGCAAGTGGTTAAAGGCTTTTTTTTTTACTATCACTTTAAAGCGGAGCTCCACCCAAAAGGGAAAGTTCCACTTTAAGGATTGCTCCCCCGCTCCCCATTAAGGATTGGCACCTTTGGGGGGTGGGGGGGGTAGCGCGTACCCAAATTTGACAGTTACCTGGTCCCACTTCCAGTCCGATCGCCTACGCGACCAGAAGCGGTAGGTGTCCTTCCTCCCTCCCTCCCTCCTTGTAGCCTTTTGGGACATGTGACTGGTCCTGCAGTTTCTGGGACCTTTCATGAAGCGCAGCACTACTCGCGCATGCACAGTGGGTACCCGGCTGTGAAGCCACAAGCTGTCACAGCCGGGTGCCCACACTGAAGATGCCTGCTTCCTGGAATCCAGGACGGCCAGTGAAACGGGCTGCGGGACAAACACACTGAGGGACAGGTAAGTGGCTGTTTTTTTAAAAGTCAGCAGCTACAGTTTTTGTAGCTGCTGACTTTTATTTTTTGACAGATGAGTGGAACTCCACTTTTAAGGCAAAAGTTTTGGAGGTTAGTGTCAATACATAAAGACTCATAGTTCAGGGTGAGCTCCTATATTGCTAAATTAAATAACATAAATGTGTTATATGGAAAGATTGTCAAAGTCCCGGATAACATAAATCATGAAAATTACCCAAATCTTGCTTCTTTTTAAACCTGTAATGTTTCAGACCTGAAGCCTAGCAATGTCCTTGGTCATTGAGAGCTGTGATCTGTTGGTTACAGAGGGATTTGCACAGCTAATGCCATTTCTATTATAACATATTTCCTCCAGTTCAGGACATTTCCCTGAGTTTATCTGTTCTGTGTCCAATGCCTTCCATTTTAGGGAAAGTCCAAGATTACAGAAATGATAATTTTAGGGCTGCTTACTAATGGCCATGATTACCTAAGTAAGGGGAGCAACATAGCAGTGATTTTTGTGGGTACTATAGATCTGACCAACTACAGCACTGTATTACAGCACCCCCACTCTGGATGAAGGAGCACTGGGACACCTTTGGACAGCAGCATTGTCAGTCTGGGGGGAGGGGAGTGTTAAATATACTAGCAGATTTAGATACACTAACCAAGCCAAACTCCAGCTAATGCTTTTTAAGCAATTGCAGCAACAGTATAGCATACAAGTACCGCCGCACACTGTATTCGACTCCGGTGTGAAGTAAATAAAAGACAGGCTTCAGTTCAAATCCTCGCCCATCAGTCATGTTTCCCTCACATTGGGCTTAATTGTAGAGGCAGATACTGTGTGCTTGAAACGGCACCGAACTGTTACAGCAACTGTTTTGTTCCATTTGGGATAAAGGTCTTACATAATAACATAGATGATCATTGTAAGCACCCGTCAGTATTAAATGGTTTGTCTCAACCCTTTAACCGCTACATATGCAGGACAGCTTGTTCTGTTGAAAACAAATTTATCGGTAGGATAAAATGAAAGAGAGCCTAAAAAAACATAACTAATGAAGCTATCGCATTAAAGAATTGGCTAACTGCAATATCAGAAGTATTTGCTTTTGGGTTTAATTCTGTTTTAAGTCCCTGAACCCAAAAAACCGAACATACTTACACACTTTCCTGAGTCACTTCTTCAGCCTTAGAGATTTTTCTGTAACAGTAAACGATTTCTACCAAAAGCCACAAAGTGAGAAAGGCCAGAAGGATATACATCATGATCTCCGAGAGGACCGAGGTAAAATCTTCCCTGGCTGTGTGAATGGAAACAAGGTCTGTTTAGATAAAGTTCTTTTGGTTTGGTTTTTAATCTTTTATTATGTTTTTAGAACTAACAAAGTAGACTCATAAAGCTCCATCACCTATCTTTATATGTGTAATAAGACTTCCTACAAGTAAATAATAAGGATGTCACATTTTTGTAGTCGGATTTCTCAATTTTTACCTGTAAATGTTATATATATATATTCTACTTCAGGAGTTTCTGTATGCACAAGTGTCAGAATGCCAGGGATGAAAGGGTATTTCAAACTAAATTGCTAAGCACGTTTAAGCGTTTGTTGAAAAGTCCACTGCTCATCTGGCAATGGACATTCATATATTTACATGTTCTTACCAGGCTTGATTATCATTTATATGTTTTACTAATGGTTAGAGGACAATATTCAGTGCTTTTATGCTAATGTTGGGATCTTTATCAGGTTCACTTGGCAGAAACCACTTTGCAGAATGCTATTAGAACAATCCTTGCAATGTGTTGTTAGTGTTCTTGGATGGTTGTTCTGTGCAGTCTATAGAAAGACTGTCTCCAAACATTCTACAGTGCTTTTGGTCAAGATGATAAGGTGTTCCAAAATAACAGAAATTTAAAATTTCTTGTGATTTGTTTGTGCGGCTTGTTCAATTCCTAATTAATTATATAAATAATGTTTTAATTAAAGAAGTACAGGCAAAGCTGTTTTGCTCCAGTGAGCTCCGCTTTGAGCTTGTGCCATGATCACTACCCCAGGTTTCCTGTTTCTGGATGGCTCCTTTCTTGTGCAGCATTCTATGGAGCCACCCTACAAGCAGGGGCTAGAGCCAAGTTGTGTCTACCTGCACTGTGTGCATCAATAGAAACACATAGCCCTGGGATGGCAAGGCAGTCCCCTGTTCCCTCCACCCTCTCATTCAAGCTAGCAGACTGACTCCAGATTGTACTATCCACTAGTGACAGGAAGTTCAGGGAAGCAGCAATGCGACAGCAGGAGCCAGCCACATTGAAAATTATAAACTGCAAGGGGTGGAGTAAGAATTTTAACAAATAGTTATTTGTGTGTTTAGTGGGTTAAGGTAAAAAAAAAACTCTAAGGGTTTAATACTGTTTTACCTTTTATAGATAATAAAGAACACTAAAGCATATTAAAAAAAAAAAAAAGGGTATCTGTAATTTTTTCCTAGGAAGCTTTTTATTTCAAACCTGGCCTAGCAGCAAGAATGTAGCTCACACACTTTTCTTTCCTTTATTTTTTTGTTAAAAAATATATATATATATATAATATATAAATATATATTTTATCATATATACAGTATTGCAGGTGAGACGTAAAGAGCTATGAACAGCATAAGCATGTTATACTTGAAGGTAAATTGTTGCGCGGGAGAAGGCAACGACAATTGATTTCAGTGTTGGTCTCTTCTCCGTGAAAGCCCCAGCATGAGTTCTTGCTGAATGGTTTTGTTTCCATGGATAGGTTAGTGAAGATTAGCTTTCTGCAATGTCATAATTGAATTCACTGCCACCTACTCTTCCTACAAACCTGACTATTCAGTGTGTGCAGCTGCTGCCAACAGTGGTTTAGCCTGCAGGAAACCACCATTATGACAGAAATAGATCATTGTGTCAGAAGTTCTTCTCCCATCTTTGATAAAACGACAGAAATGACAGCTACAGAAATCAGCCTGGTTTCCAAAAACCTTATCACTGTGATAGATTGGCTATCAGTGTATCCTTGGTTCACCGTCCGTGTCAAATCATTTTTAGCTGTCCCTCAGACCATACACAAGGATATGCAGCCAATCTCAAATGACAAAAAAGAGTAACCCCCCTATAACAGGATATTACTTTCTCCATGCTGTACTGTAGGAATGGTGGCATTTGGATGGGGAGCTGGATTGGATTTCCGCCAGATGTATTGTTTAGTGTTGAGGCCAAATAATTCAATTTTAACCTCATCTGACCAGGGGCGGACTGACAACTCATGGGGTCCCCGGGCAATAGGGGATCATGGGGCCCGTGTCCCTGCCCACACTCAAAGCACACTCATATCCCCCCTTATGTATTATACATGGAGATCATATCCCCCCTTATGTATTATACATGGAGATCATATCCCCCTTATGTATTATACATGGAGATCATATCCCCCCTTATGTATTATACATGGAGATCATATCCCCCCTTATGTATTATACATGGAGATCATATCCCCCTTATGTATTATACATGGAGATCATATCCCCCTTATGTATTATACATGGAGATCAAATCCCCCTTATGTATTATACATGGAGATCAAATCCCCCTTATGTATTATACATGGAGATCATATCCCCCCCTTATGTATTATACATGGAGATCATATCCCCCCTTATGTATTATACATGGAGATCATATCCCCCCTTATGTATTATACATGGAGATCATATCCCCCTTATGTATTATACATGGTGATCATATCCCCCCTTATGTATTATACATGGAGATCATATCCCCCTCTTATGTATTATACATGGAGATTATATACCCCCCTTATGTATTATACATGGAGATTATATACCCCCCTTATGTATTACACATGGAGATCATATACCCCCCTTATGTATTATACATGGAGATCATATCCCCCCTTATGTATTATTCATGGTGATCATATCCCCCCTTAATCTCCTCTTCTCAAGAGAGAATAAATTCAGTTCCTCTAATCTTTCCTCATAGCTGATCTCCTCCATTCCTCGTATCAGTTTGGTTGCCCTTCTCTGTACTTTCTCCAGTTCCCCAATCCAGGGAGAGTGTGTTGTACCAAATACATTCAACTTCTTAATAATAGACTTCACTGTGCTTCTAGGCATTGATGAAGCCTTTGAAATGTTTTTTTATCCTTTTCCTGACTTTTACCTGTCCACAACTTTATCATGGAGATCTTTTGAAAGTGCCTTGACACCCATAGTTGATTGTTTGCTTCATCTGCAGTACCAGGGACTGAAATGCTCCAGAAAAGCTCTTTTCATGCTGAGCTAATCAAAATAACCACAGCTGATCAGAACTGAAAGTCAGATAGCTTTGTGGGGCATTGAGAAGGTGATTCACTGCACCTGATTGATTATACAAGTCATTTTTTTTGGGGGGGGGGTGATCTTTCCCAACTCGGGGATTCTGTTTTTGAAATTTTTTTTCCTGACATGTTGGGTATATATTACTTGGATGTTATAGGTTGCACTGAATAAATACAACTGGATAAACCAAAAACTGCCTGTCTTTATTTTAGGCTGAAAAGCAACAAAATGGGATTATTTTAAAGGGGGTGATTCTTTTCTATACCCACTCTACACATGGCTACCTGCAATGCCCATCTAGGAAGTGCCTTGTGAGCAACTATGGCCAGTTTACATTGAAAGCTCCTGCAAGTGCAACAGACTGATGCTGAGAGCAGGCGCAGTTCCTTTCCGTAGTCTATCAGCATAGCACTGTGAGAAAGAGGAGAAGCTTTGTGTGACATGCTGCAGCTCTGGCCAGGCTACCAGTGGATTATGTTTGAGGCTGTTACAGGTACATTTTTCTTTTTGAACATGAGTGAATTATTTTAATTTCTACATCTAAATAAAGTGATTATTTGTGCTAGTCTGTGCGCTTATCTCTAAAAGTCACCCTGTGTTATTTTCTTCTCTTGATAGGTGGAAAAGATGCATTGTGACTCTTCATCCTTGCTAGAGAAGAAAAGTGTAAACAAAGAAGTGTGTGTAAGAAAAAAAAATGAATACATAAATAAAGATAAAATTGATAGATTAGAGTTTAGGTTAGGTCAGTGACAGAGTTAGGGAGAAAGGTTGTGGTGTATTTTATGTAGGATTTTTCAATTTTGTATCAGTGTCAGGTGGGTTGATTTACTAAAACTGGAGCGTGCAAATCTGGTGCACAAAATCTCTACACAGCAACCAATCAGCCTCCAGATTTTATTGTCAAAGCTTAACTGAACAAGCTGAAGTTAGAAATTGGTTACCATCAGTAGCGTAACTAGAACCTTCAGGGCCCCAGTGGAAGAAAGCATGTGGGGCCCCCTTGATCCCCAGCCAGGCTCCTTCCCTCAGAGCCCAGTGGCAGAACGCCAGAGCCTGGTCATACGTGCGACCATTGTGACCCTGGTAGTTCCACCACTGGTGTTCGTAGTTTTTTTTTTTTTTGCTATTTTTATTTTTACTTTTTTTTTTTTTTAATATTTTTTAAATTCTATAAAGGGTAAGGTAAGTGAGCGCAAACTAGCGGGATAAGCAGCTAACATACAGGGTAATCCTCAGTACCTTAAATGTGAAATATATCAAATGGGGTATGCAGCGCTAGAAGTAAATATCAAACCAAGAGAATGTCACCATATACAGTAACAATAATATCGGACATGAATTGTTCATATGGTGTATCTGGAAGGCAAATGGATATGATTCTATGTTGTTCCAAATCCAACTCGATAGAATGGAAAAATAGTGCGGTTACGCGCTTACCACAAATACATACAGTATAGGCATTGTATGTAAATCCTCAGCAACAAGGCATCATGGTCTGGTCAGCAGCATGAGCAGCATGTGGTCACATCAAGATATCAGGGTCTGGTCAGCAGCATGAGTAGTATCTGGTTACCATAGCGGGCATTCAGGTATGGTGGTGCACACCTTTTTAGGGGTCCTTTCAGACTCACCAGTAGGTCCAACGTTGTCCAGGCATCCAATGATTCCTTATTCCAGATCACCACCTTGCAAAGCTCATTAAAAATGAGCCAGGAGGCAAGAAGGTATCAATGGTGAAATACGTTTATTCAAAGTAAAATAAGCAGATAAAAGGAAGGAACTCGCATCAGCATAAACCGATATATCCAGGTCTCACACATAGGTTCCCTGGTGGCTAGTGGTTCCATCGGCATAAAGGACATGCATCCAGGTCTGTTTTAATTTTTTAATTTATGTTTTACAATTTTTTTCGGAGCTCCGTTGGGGGGGGGGGCTTTGGTGAAATATCAGCAGTCTAAACAGATCTCTAATATCCCACCTTTGGGACAGAGAAAGGAGATTGAGGATACAGCCCCCAATCTCCTTCTTTGCATCCTCAGCTGCCCAGAATGAATGAATAGGAATGGCTCTGTACAGAGCTTCCTGCCTATTCATAAATGGAAGTATAGTAAACACCGCTTACTATGCCTCAGTTATGAATAGACTGAGTCAGTGATCGTACCGATCACTGACTGTCCATTCAGAAAAGGATGGATCCTGTAAATGATACATTTATCGGCCTCTTCCTCACTCCATCCTGACAGATCTCCCACGGCAGATAGGGAAGGGGGGAGGCACAGCGGGACCTGACAGCATGGTTGGGCAGAGAGTAGGGGGGCTGAGGAGTATGGGGGGGGCAGCAGAGAGAAGCTGGATAGGAGAGGTGGGGGTAGATGCATATAGAGGAATCGATCTGTGTGTTCCTCTTGCAGTTGCTGAATGCCTGCGGAAGGGAGAGGAGAAGCAGGCATTCAGCGGCTGCAGGAGGAGCATAGAGAGATTAGTTTCTCTATTTACAGCCACCCCTGTTGCTCCTCCTTTCCAAGGGCACAGGGGGGCTGCATAGTCCCCCTGCAGCATGGGGACTGGGTCGCAATTGCGACCTTTGTAAGTACGCCCCTGGCTACTATGCACAGCTGCACCAGATTTTGCACTCCAGTTTTAGTAAATCAACCCCTCGAGTGTTTAAGGTAGGATAAAAAAAGCAAAATGGGTGTTGTTTCTAGGCCCTACTATGGGTACAAACAAAAAATAATATACACATATGTGGTATCAATGCAAATGTTATGAGCAGAATTTATTTCGGGTTGTTCTTTTGTGGTAGGTTATGGAAATCCCAAAATATATACAACTAAATCTCAAAAAAAGAAAAAAAATATTTTAATATTTTGTGCTCGTTTTTCCATAATAATAATAAAATCAGGAGGTATTGATACCATTTATGGCCAAATGAAAGCCCAATTAGTCCTTAAAGTGGTTGTAAAGGCACAAGGTTTTTACCTTCATGCATTCTCTATGTATGAAGGCAAAAAACCTGTGTACAGCAGCTCCCCCAGCCCCCTCAATACTTACCTGTGCCCCATCGAGATCCACTGATGTGCATGACAGCCTGGACTGTCCCAGGTCTCTGCCTCCTTATTGCCTGAGACAACAAGCGGGAGCCATTTGCTCCCACTGCTGTCAATCACAGCCAGTCAGCCAATGAAGAGAGCAAGAGGGTGGGGCCAACCCACGGCTCCTTGTGTGAATGGACACACGGAGCAGTGGGTGCCACCATAGCAAGCTGCTTGCTCTGGGGACAACCTACAGGAGGGAGGGGCCAGGAGAGCCTGCGGGGGGACCTGAGAAGAGGAAGATCCAGGCTGCTCTGTGCAAAACCACTGCACACAGCAGGTAAATATAGACATGTTTGTTATCCTACATCATGAAGGGGTTAAAGGAAAAGTAATTTTTTATTTAACATTGCTGATTATAGTCAGCTAAAGGTAAAAATGACCCTATGTACTATGCAGGATTCCTGAAAGTAAGGTGGAATTAGGGCTCCTTCATGGCAACACCAGTATACAAGGATCTCGTGCATCTCTTACCTACTGCATTGACAGTGAGGCTGATTTCTAAGCTGCTCTGTGTGGAGTGCTGATGGGCCTCATAACGCAATGTACGGTTCACCTGACAGACAAACTTCCCAGAATCGGTGACTGTCACATTATGTAATATGATGGAGACATCCTGCAGATCCTTGCTCCCAATCCATTGGAGGCGACCATTAAACTGGCTTTTAGGTTTAATGTGCTTTCCTTCAAACAATTCGTAGATCTAGAGAGAGGCAAGGCTTGATTATTAGTAGAGAGAAACGATATTCATCAACATATACACCACATAGGTCTTTGCTTGCTTTTTTATTTTGACAAATTATTTACAAGCTAATTTCCCATCTAATTAACTTCTACACTACATTCTGTGAAATTCAGTATGTTTATTTTCTTCAGCCCATGCAATCCTCGTCTACTTAGTTCTGTTTCCCTCAAACAAGGAGCATTTCTATTTAGAAAAAAAGGTGTACCTAAAGAGATGGTAATACAAATAATCTCTAAACAGAAAAATATGACATTGCTAAGAGCAACACCTTTCCTTTTTAAGAAACTGATTTGGGAACGAAGGCTAATGTATGGAAAGCTGAAGAAAAGAGAGCTTATTTTGCCCTAAGAACCAATGAGATACTAGATTTCAGTGTCTATTCTGCAATACAAATGTGTGGATGGACAGATGCGGCTTGCTTTCAGGTGCATTCTGCTTGCATTTGAGATCAGAAGCTTCTGAGATCATTCACAGATCACTGAAAGGTGCATCTCACCTGCATCTGACCACCTTCTCACCTGCATCTGACCTCCTCCTCCCCTGGATCTGACCTCACTTGGATCTGATGACCTCCTCACCTGCATCTGACCTCACTTGCATCTCACCTCCCCTGCAACTGACCTCCTTCTCCCCTGCATCTGATCTTCTCTTCACCTGCATCTGACCTCCTCCTCCCCTGCATCTGACCTCCCCTGCATCTGACCTCCTTCTCCCCTGCATCTGACCTCCTTCTCCCCTGCATCTGACCTCCTTCTCCCCTGCATCTGACCTCCTTCTCCCCTGCATCTGACCTCCTCCCTTGCATCTGACCTCCTTCTCCCTTGCATCTGACCTCCTTCTCCCTTGCATCTGACCTCCTTTTCACCTTCATCTGACCTTTTCACCTTCATCTGACCTCCTCCT
The DNA here is from genome assembly GCF_062004578.1 of Staurois parvus. Classification (NCBI taxonomy): domain Eukaryota; kingdom Metazoa; phylum Chordata; class Amphibia; order Anura; family Ranidae; genus Staurois; species Staurois parvus. Next base: position 1,069,484 of record NW_028318070.1, read on the forward strand.
CCCCTGCAACTGACCTCCTTCTCCCCTGCATCTGACCTCCTTCTCCCCTGCAACTGGCAACCTTCTCACCTCCAACTGACCACCTTCTCACCTGCAACTGATGATCTCACTTGCATCTGACCTCCTCCTTACCTGCATCAACCTGTTTTAAGCTGCTTTTGCTTCTTATTGACTTGTATTGGGAGAGACACAAATAAAACCTTGTCAACATAAGCCTTTAATGTGGTTGGAGTGAGCAACAAAGACACGTTTCCTTCCTCACATTTAAAAACCAGCCTAATGTGCCTCTGTAACGTTCTTTCTGAAATTATGGATATATTCTAATGAATATTGGATTGCACTAAGATTCTTCCCCACAACTTCATATAAAAGTACTTCTAAAGAGCCTAGCATTACACCTCTATGCAACATCACAGACCTGAAAAGACCTTTTCAAACCAAGCATCATAAATCTCAAATACACAGGTCAAAGTGACAAAAGTATAGAAAGAATACAAAATACATACAAGCGATCGGT